>NC_079400.1:16591337-16833837 GCF_029220125.1 Pseudoliparis swirei
CGCCGCCTATCGTATCGGATATGACATGCTTTCGGCCAATGATTCGAATTACTCACTGCCATGTATATTGGGATAACAGCTGATCCCCCAAAAGATAGCAGAGTCCGACTAAAGCAAGATTCGAATTATACCATCATGTAAACGCACTGACTGATCTAGTGTAACGGCTGGTTGGACAATGACATTAAAACAAAATAAAATGTCACTCTTGTGAACATTTTATAATCTTATTAGTCCGACCCCTCGTGCACTTTTACACTACATGTTTATTCCCTCATTCACACACTGATGACGGGGGCCAACTGGACACATGGAGCCGGAGGTCGAACCGCTGACCTTCTGATTGAAGGAGGACCCCTGCTCCTGAGCTACAGTTGACCCTGACACATGTATTCCCTAGAAAACGTTTAGCCAGACGTGTGGGTACGGTTACAGTGATTCACAGGCTCGGCCAGCAGCATCCCACCGTATCTGTGACGTCACCAAATGCTCCCATTTATTCTCAGGAATGCCTGAAACCACACTGTGTACATCACAATGCCCCCTAAGACTACCAACCACACATGCAAACAAACCCACAATGCCTTATATACACCCTAATGTGCTGTTGTCTCCACTGACAAGCCGTGTTATCCTTTAATGTGGGTGGAGAATGGCGGTTTTGTGATTGATATGCCACATTTGATGCTTGTATTTGTTTTTGCCACCATGGTGACTAAATCCAGGCGTAGGAAGAAACAAAAGCAAACCTGGAAACAAGAACGAGGAGATTCAATTGATCAGGTAGGCCTTATTAAAGAAGCATCACATGCTCTCGTCCTGTAGCTGACACGTATGACGTATACAGCACAAGCCGTGCCAAGCTGCAGAATACATGTCAGTGTGTTAAGAATACTGTCGATATATCTATCAGCACCGGCTCCACGTTTGTTTTCGGGTATCTGTCATTCTAGCGCAGGGACACAACAAGCGCAACGCCTGTTGTTGAGAACGCTCACACTCCTGGAGATATATTACATTTCAAAGCCAGGCTTGACATGTAGACAGGCATGAGCATGTCTAAAGCAATATCAAGTTGTGTAGGGGGGGGGAAAAGAAAAGAAAGGTATATATCCCCATCAAGAGAACCACCTGTTGACTGTTAGTTAATTATACCGTCTTGTGACAGCGGTCGTTCCAGTGTAGCGACTGCATCATGTTGGGAACAAGGTCGTCCTGTATTTCCTGTTGCCTGCCTGACATGTCGTCCTCCTCAAACCACCAAACTGCAAAGCTTGAGAGAAGGAAAGAGGGGGTGAAGCCTGTGAGGTTGACACTTCCTGTATATATATATGTATATGTATTTATATTTATTTATTTATATATATATACATATTTATTAATATATATTTATAGATATAAATGTATATATATTTACATATATATATTTACATATATATACATATTTAGATGTGCTTAGTTATATATATATATACAGTATATATACATTTATATGTGCTTATTTATACATATACAGTATATATATATATACACATATATATATAAATATATATATATGTATATATATATATACACATATATATAAAGATATATATATATATATAAATTTATATGG
Organism: Pseudoliparis swirei; assembly: GCF_029220125.1. Taxonomy (NCBI): domain Eukaryota; kingdom Metazoa; phylum Chordata; class Actinopteri; order Perciformes; family Liparidae; genus Pseudoliparis; species Pseudoliparis swirei. The sequence goes on from NC_079400.1 coordinate 16,592,953, forward strand.
GCTTCTGTGTAAATGTGCATTCACATGTGCGTTTGGGGAGTGGGGGTGGACGTCGGCTTGTGGAGGGAAGGTGGTTCAGCCACCGCCCTGACTGACTTCCAGGCTCCCCCGGCAGAAACCGCATACCCCCCCCCCCCTCCTCATCCCATCTCCCCACCTCTTTCTCTGCTCACCCCTGCAGAGGCCGACGCCAGATACAACAGAGCATCCACGAAACAAACACAAACTCCCACCGTCCTCCTCTCTACGTGGCTCGCAGCGGTTGTGCAAGACTTTTTGGGAGAAACTCCTTGTTTATATCGCAACCATAATACGGTAGAGCTACAAAGAGAGGCTCCGGCACCACTCAAAACATTACTGACCACCTTCTAAACACTGAAATTGAGCCCCATCGAGATGTAAAGGTTCTTTTTGAGGGGGTTCTGGAGGTTTGGCTCAGCATGTCAAAATTCAGTTCAAGCTTTAGAAATCCATAAAATAGATTTTCAAATTATAATTTTTTTGTCTAATGCTCTTTCACAGTACAAGTCATGTTACTGTATGAATGTGTGGTATTTAAGTCTATACATCAGACTGTAAGAGGCTCAGGAGGGCTGGTCCCCTCATGTCCCCCTCCATAAACCTCCAGCACGCCTCCCAGTCTAAGCACTGCCACTCTGTAATTGTGGAGAAACCACAGCACACAGCCCCATATATAAATACCCTATTCTCCCAGCCTTGTCAAAATAAAGGTTGTGCGGGGAGAAAGAAAAAGGGCTTTTTTCGGTGGCCCTCTCCCCTACTTTGGAGCTATTTTTGAGCGAACTAGCTCTTTACCTTTGGGTGAAGCTGCAGAGATTTGAGTATGAAACATGAAGACACATTTGAGGAGGTCCCTTCCTTTAAAGTTGAACATCAAGTGAGCAAAAAATAAATAAGGCCTCTCTATTTTACAGTCGGAATAAGAAGGGTTACTAAACGCCGACATGTTGATAGCGTATACACGACACCTTTATGACAACACACAGGTGAGCTGACGTGGGTCAGTTGAACAAGGCCTAAATCCTTTAACGTGGCGGTAGAGGAAGAGCTACAGGGATCTGTGAAGAATTGCCAGAGCTGTGTACACACGGCAGCCTGTTGACACGCAGCATGCTTTGATCTGTGTTTGCAGTCGAAGGACTTCCTCATCGTTTGGGCAGACCACTCACCTGTCTGAGTCTACAACACTTGACTTCCACTGAGCATGATGCAACTCCTCATCTCAATGACTGGGACCATGATATGTAGTTTATGCACTCGCGATAACTTCAGATGTGAGTTAACAATATATCAGGACGTTGTTTTAAATGAGTTTCCTGTTGATGCAATTATTTTGTCTACATCTCCGTCCCCTGAATGTACCTGAAATTACCTGAATGTATAAGTTCCATAGCCTTTAACCCTACATTGGGTGGGGAATGAGATTCTGAATTTAAATCTGTAATTTCCCTGAGACATAAAAAAATAGGAAAATCAATAAAACATATTTACAAATAAAAATAAAAATAGTTTCCTGTAGAGAACCATGTGTTTTTTGTTTTTGTTGGTAGTTCTAATAAGAAAAGAGACAGTTGGTACACTGGTAGTCAATTAATTAGTATACGTATTTGAATATGAGCTTAACGTGTGAAACGTACCTCTAGGTAAGCATATCATTCAACATATATGAAGAACAAAGTTTTAAAGGATTATTAAGTAATTCATCTTTTTCCAAGGGTCATCCTATTTTTTCTATATCAACTTAAATTCTTCTTTTCAGGAAACTTCCAATTAATTTGGCCATAACTGGAATTGAAACTTAATAGAAAATGTCTTTGTATCACAGGTTTAAGCAGCTAGTTTGCAAATAGCATGTCTAATGTTAACTCTAAAAAATAATAAATGTTATTATATTCTTGTATAAATGTATGTTGCTGTCTCTCATACCCAGAATGTGTTGTCCTGCTGCCCCTCGTGTCATATTAAGCTAAACGTGTGAAGAAGAGAAACTTAGAAAACGTGATGCTTGTGAAACTATGAAGGTGAGTTTCAAGTCCTAGGGGTGCTTTTCTGATATGAGCGTTGGCTTGTAAAGCAAACTTCTGGAATCAGAGGTTTCTTATTCTTTTTTTCTTCTTTTTCTTCACTGTTTAATGGTCGGAAATTAAATATTTGACTCATTTCTGGTTTCTGCCCACAGACTTCCTTAACTGGGAAAACACATGAAACTGAGCACCGCTCCGCTTGAACCGAGTCTCAAACAAGATATTAGGCTGCTTCTGCATGTCAAAATCATTCAAGTGCTACTCATGCAGTGTGCCAAAGAAATATGTCAATTCATTGACAGCAATATCATCAAGGACTTGGATGTCCCTCTGGCTCTCAGCTCCGATATCATGACTCCATCACGATGCGGCCTTGGGCTCGGATGAACTATCCATACAGCCCCGGATGTGCTAATGAACATGCACACATATTGTTTCTTTCACACATTTCCTTCCCCCTGCTCTCTGTCTCACACACACACACACACACACACACTCACACACGGGGCAGGCAGCCATGGGAGGAGGGAATGCGAGGAATGCTCCAAACCCCGGGCTGGTGTTCTGACTCGTCCCAGACTTCATGCCGTCACCGCCGGGGTCTGTGGCCAGACCTCCCTGTGCCAGACCCACTGGCTCCAACACCCGCCCAGGCCAGCCGAGCTGCAGCTCGCGACCCATAATTAACCAGCAAGCCGCACTGTAGCGCACATGCCACTCCCCCCCCCCCCTCACCCCATCTGCACACTACTGCAGGGGCCCCTTGGAAACTCTAAGAAGTATAATATATCACGTGGTATACTGGTAGATGAGGATGCTCTGGGAGACCCTGGAGGAGGAAGTATCGATGATGTGTATAAACGTGTATTAACAGCGTGAAGCGTCAACACTTTCAATAATTTGCGTGCAAGTGTCGTGAATTCCCTGTGTTGCAATTTAGCATGGGATGCTTTAGCACATAATTATAGTCAGTAAGTCACTCTGGGTGAAGATCAAAGTCCAAAAACTAAATGTTTTTTCTGAAGAGTTTACGAACTTGGAGCATGAGAAAATAAAAGCGTTGCAGCCTTTTTTTTTGATGGAGACCAAGTATATGTGTGTATCTTAGTGTGTATTAAAAGTAATGCCAGGGTATCTGTGATTGTCCCAGACTGGCATAATTAAGGTTGAGACGTCTGGTGGTACACTCGAGGAGTAAAGCAGTGATCATCGCCATTCTTCTGAAGGCTGCTCTCTTGTTCAGGCAGGAAAAAGGCCTTTTTATTCAGGGAGAAGTTCCTTTAGATCAGCCAGAGGGTCTTATTGAGGAATCTTACACCAGCTATAGTTTGGTGTGCACGAGCGTTAGCGTTAGCGCTAAACGGCGTGAGAAGGGCCCAGAGTGAAAGATTTCTCGCTTTAGCTCCTTTTTGAATGCCGAGCCAAACTCAAACAACTTCTGAATGCCTGCTCTTAGCGGACAGACACAGAAGATGCTGCCAAGCACCAAGTCATAAAGTCATAAAGTCATAAAGCTCCATCCATCCTCCTTCTTCCCTGTCAGAGGAGACTCCTTCCCCGCTATGGGGCCACGGCTTGTAAATTTAACAGGGCTTCCTCGAGGAATACCTCATCCTTTGAAAGAGAAACAGGAAAATTACATGGTGGACGTCCCTCTTGGTTTTTCACCCCCTTTCTCGCACTGTAATTTGTTTCTGCAGCGGGTCGGCCTAAAATAACCTTAACCTAATATTCACAACATAGGGAGACTTTGAGAAATGCTGGAGGTCTCCCCTTGGGTGGCAGTGGACCGTCCTCGGCCCAGGAGGCGTTTCAGAGATTATTTACCTCTCTTAGATGAAACGTGATATGGCTATAAACATGTTCATCTGGTCAACTGGTTATCCCGATTCTCAAATATTGTGTCACGTTTGTATTGATGTGGTTCGTCACTAAAATGACGTGAATACACAACGGATCCTCGTGTCTCGGCAAATGGGCCCGCGGCCCCGTTTCAGCATTATTCCACACAGTCTACGAGGCTCAAACCAGGAAAACCACTAAACCCAATTGATGGGCATCAGAAGAGAAATGCCCATGATCTCACTTGAACCAAAGTTTCCTACAGACAGGTTTCCCATTAATCTCGAGGCTCCGCTCTTCTCCATATCCTCGAATTGGCATGATCAGCAGCCTTGACGCCTCCGATGTTTGCACGGGCGAGGGTTTTCGAAAAAGGTATCCAACACGACGCAATCTTCCCGAAAACCTGGCAGTGATTTATGGAATATGCGGTTCCTATTGTATGATGTGATTAAGTAGTGTCTCAACAATTGCTGTTGACAAGCAGACTCGGTGCAGGTGAGAGGAGCATTGTTTACTTTGCCTGCGGGTCGTCATCAAAGTGGATAATGGGATATATTTTAATAAAGCACTAAATACACGTGCATTTGTATGCCAGGACACACCGCACAATGCCTGCAGACATAAATATAAAGCCAGCATTGCCTCATAAAAAACACTTGCATTCGCATACACACGCACACAGAAACCTACCCCGCTGGCCCCCTCCCCCCTTATACCCCAACACACACACACACCACACCACAGGCACCACACACACACACACACTGGTTCTCATATGGAATATCGTGGGTGGCGCTGGACCGGTGGAGGGCCATGCAAATAGCTCGGGAGCAACCCCTCCATTTGAGCGACCCAAATTTCCTTTTCTGAGGTCGGCTGCCTGGACTGGAAGTGCTGCGCAGCGAGCCTCCGGTCGCCACGGGAGACCACAACGGGCCACGCTGACAGCACTTCACAGGGGCCGTGGCGTGGCGGGGGTGACCAGATGGCCCTCCACACACATCGCGTTGGCACACCGAGCCCTCCCACACACACACACACACACACACTCATATCCTTGTGCACACGGTACATATAGCGCATTTGCATTTAGTCATGCATTCATGCACCTCTATAGTGTGTGTACACGCGAGTGTGTCGGTATGTTTGAAGCTAAGTGCTAACGGGTTCTTGTGATTACAAGGAGATGAATGCAGATCACACAGACTGTGCAACTGTATGTATGTGGGAAGATGGGAGGATGTGTTTGGGATGTGTGTGTGTGTGTGTGTGTGTGTGTGTGGTTCAGTGTGTGTGTGTTTGGTTTGTATCTGTGTGTGTAGGAGGTGACTAGTTTGCTTTACAGTTTGACTTTTAAGTATTTGTGACATTGGTTGGTATTATATATGTGTGTTTGTTGGAGGGTGAAACTCCACGGACGAGAGAGATGGAAAAACGTGGAAATGGAAGAGGTCCTTTCCACCACCGCCACAAATCAGTTTGATTTCACGGCGAAGCGTTCGCTCTGCAGGTACACCGTACTGCGTTGGTAAAGTCGTTGCGCAGCCGTTTGGGGCTGTGGAACTTATTTCAGGGATTGGATCTCTGGCTTCCAACAGTTTATAAATTCAATTAGATTCAATTCAGTTTATTTGTATAGCCCATTTTCACAAATTAGAAATTTGTCTCAGAGTGCTTTACAATCTGTACACATAGTACCCAAAACCTCACATCGGATGGAAAAACTCCCAAATAACCCTTCAGGGGGGAAAAAGGGAAGAAACCTTGAGAAGAGCAACAGAGGAGGATCCCTCTCCAGGATGGGCAGGTGTAATATATGTAATATGTACAGAAGGACAGATTTAGAGTTAAAATACATTCAATGAATCTGACAGAGTGTATGAAAAGTTGGTAGTCGGCATCTTCCACGATCGAGACCTCCACAATCCATCAGGCAGATGGAGGTAGAGAGGAGGAGTGGGCGGAGTCTCAGCAGGGCCATGGCATAGTTGTAGTAGGCATACTCCACGATCCAGACCTCGATGAACCATCAGGCAGATAGGATCTATGACGTCTCATAGGGTCCGATGACCCTATGAGACGTGAAGTCAAATGAACTCCGGGGAGAATAAATGTTATAATGTATAAATGTTTCGATTTTGACCAAGGATAATCAGATTGAGATTTCCGGTGGGCCAATCACAGAGAGCCGAAGGTCAGCGGCCACAGGGTCTTATTTGAAGGTCCTCTTGGCCGGTGAACAAGCATTCTGCCCCTCTGCTCTTTGTATGTGTTTGTGTGCGTGTGCTGGTGTCTGTGTGTGTGTGTGTGTGTGTGTGTGTGTGTCTGCTTATGCTGCTCCCTCTCCATTTAGACACAAATATGGGCAATAAATATGTAATTAGAATAACACATATGCTTGCGGAAGAAAAAGACCAGACAGACATTGAAACCATCGCTGCAGACGGGGCTCTTCGCGGTGTGTGTGTGTGTGTGTGTGTGTGTCTGTCTGTGTGTGTTTGTGTGTGTGGTGCTGATCGAGTTCTAACCGAGTATCAGATCACGCGTTAGAGTGGTATCGATCTTTCCATCCGTCTCTCAGCAATAGAGCAAACAAGCACACACATCTCAAGATGGAGAACAAATGTTTTCAAGAATAAATAATAGATATTTAAATGTAATTCTATTTAAACTAAATATTTCAATAAAATATCCAGATTTATTTATTTTTATTAAAAAAATAATAATTTAAAATATTTTCTTCATCCACTAAAACTCAGCTGAACATGAATGTTTTCCAGTAAAGCCGTTGAAAAAAATAAAGAGCTCCACTGGTGGAGTTTGGGGGTTTGAATGTCTTGCTCAAAAGCACATCAGCAGCAGTAAGCGTATCATCCTTTCCCAAATATCTTCCCAGCTGTTTTGTGGATTTGAACCAGAGAAGTTCTAACCCCACCTGACATACATCAAATCAAACTGAAGTTGTAATAATGGGTATCTGTCTTTGGGTTGAGAAGATTATACAAACGTATTTACAAGTAGATTTCAAAGGCGTGCAGAATATAAGAATATGCTGGATAAGCACTTAACCTAAGATGGCGTTTCCAGGTAATCTAAAACCGTAGCTATGCTACGCCGGTGCCAATAAACAGTTTAAGTGCCGTTCTCAGAGGTTATTACACTATATCATGCACTATATCTGTGCCAGAAAACACAAAGCATTTACTAGAAACTCAAAACAACTATGAGGAACCGTTAAAAACACAAGCGTCTGGGCAGCAAAGGTGGCAGAAACAGCGACCGTGTTCCTCCTTCAAAGACCTTTTGTTTGGAGTGGAGCGGCTGAGCGCTGCCGTTCAACAGTGGACATTTTTACCCTGAGACAATATTTCATCGGCCCTTCAGAGAGGACCTTTTTGCTTCCTTTTCCTGTGGTTTGGCCCGATGCTGAGCTCTCGGGAGAGGGGAACGGCCAAACCCAAATGTAGATGCTCAACTTGGCAGGCTCTCCACGGAGTGTCCTGACCAGACAAAAGCAGGGAGAGAAATACAGCCATTTATTTATATTCGCTGTGGTTTTGCGTGTTGTGTCCTAGACTTCCAGACCCCGGGTGGATATTCCGTCTGCAAGACGAAGACAGATGGATGGCTTTCCATTGACTTATTAACGGAAACCTTCGGGATTATCGTCAGATCCATACGTGTTAATCGAGTGTGACGTTTGGATGTGTGGTCCAGCCCCCCCCCCCCCCCTCGAAAAACACTCAAGATCTATCTTTCAGAACATCTCATGGTCCTGTAGCGTCTTGACATGTTGTATGGTGGTTTGTAATGACAGCAGCAGGGGAGAGGAGGGAATTTGAGCATTGTCAGAAACACCAGCTTAGACTCTGTTTCTATGAGTGATGACCTCACCGCTGTCACCCAAGGTATGGAACCAATTTAGAGGAGCTCCGCCGAATTGCTTGTGTGTTCAGATTTGTCAAACTCCGGTACATCTGGGCCCTCCTCCACTTTAGTCGTAACTACTGGGGAGACTGTGTGTATATGGGTAAGGGTTGGGGGTTTATAATTTAAAAAAAGATTCTCCCATCAGAAAACTGTGCTCGAGCCTCTCTGACTCACACCTAAGTACCGTTTCTATGTGGGAGAGCCCATAAATGAGTCAACCAAAGCTATTTCTATATAGGCTTAGAAGTTAGGATGGGGGGAGGGCTATATATGTTCACACACAAGCACACACACACACACACACACACACAGTGGCTGTGGCGAGCTAGACCTCTCTCGGTCAGGAGTTGGTGCCAAGAGCAAGCCGAACAGTGGAACACTGGGAGTCTTGTGCCTGATTTCGGAGCCTCTGGCTCTCTCCCGACCTCGCTTCAAAATACACTGCGGCTTCGAGGAACAGCACTCTCAGCAGTAGGGAGGCCAGGCATGGAAAAATTTAGACGCAACAAGAGAGACGGAGGAGGGGGGGGGAAAAGAGGCAGGCGAAATGTATGTGTGTGTGTGTCCGAATTTTGCGGCCGTGAGCGTTTTCCTTAATGTTTTTTAAACACACTTACAGCGAAGGGAAGAGGATTTGAAATCTGAAAATGAAAGAAAAAAGTGCACTGTAACCGTGTGTGTGTGTGTAGCCTCTCCAAAACAACATTGCGATTATATGTTGTAAGTTACAAGTTAGCCAGCTCCACGATTTGAGAAAAAAAACGTCACGCCGCGTCAAATTCAATCTATTTTTTTTCGCACGGGAATATTTTTCACTTGAGAAATCAACCACTTGTTCAGGCAAAGCCACGGATTATCACAGCACAAAGACCAGCTAATCACATGACTTTCCATTTCCAAAAAGATTCCCGCCCAGTTTTCTCATTTGTTATGTTGTTTGTATTACTCACTTGTTACAGTTTAAGCCTGCTGATCCAGCATGACACAGACGAGTTGCTCTGACATCTCACCCGACACCAGAGGATAATGACACCTTCTCTTGCTAATAGCGTGTGTTATTGCTACAGCACCCTGTAATCTCTCTCCCTTCTGATGCTGGTAATGGCTTGAAATATCAAACTGGCCTGCAGTGATACAATCTATGCAAACACATACGCAGACACAAATAGTATGTCATAGGGTGACACTGACACGGATGCACGCACACGGACAACTTCCGGGAAGCCAGACGAGGGATCTTACACTCTTTTGTTTTTTCGTTTCAGGCTATTTGCTTGTGACTGATGTCGTGTTGTCTGTGCCGGTCTGAATTTAGATCAATAAGACTCAACCGAGCCGCACGCTCATTTAGGATCACATGAAAGGGGGGCTTGGTGTCTTATAATATATCTTCTGTCTGTACCACCTTAAAAAGTCCCTTTTTCGAAGGTGCTTTGCCGTGTGTGTGACTTATGTGCGATTGCTTTGAAAGTGCGGCAGGTGAGAGGCAGCCTCATAAGAACAAGTAGGTATACGGTTGAAGTAGCATCAGAGGCCCATATCAAAGCCAGTGGAAAGTTTTTTCATACCCCAGTTCTCTGCTCCTTTCATCATTTTATTTGCTCGGTTGGGAAAAATCACAGTTTTTTATCTGTGGGCCAAACTGAACAGAGACTATATGCACTGTGTATTCAACAGAGCATCTCTGAGAATATGTTTGATGGTTACTGTGTGGGCCTTCCTTCCTGTCTGCCTCAGCGTTTAATCCCTCCGCTCTGGTACTCAAATTAGTACACCGCGTTCCCCCCAGGGGGAAATATAAAAAGTTTAATACCTGAAAGACCCACCCACATTTGCAGGTATTTTATTAGGCTGCATTTATTTTTTTCCGAGTGTTCGTATAGGAGAGACATTCGTTACACTTTATAGACACAAGCCAGGGTTTTATATATATTGCATGTTTGTGTAAGTCAATGGAAGTACATTCTTGGAAAAGTACTGCTGCTTTCCCTTCAGACGAGAGGCGGAATTCTGCCCGAGGATCTCCAATCAAAAATGTTTTGTCTGCTACTCACTCACAGTTTACACCTCAACACACCTCAACACACCTCAGCACACTATAGCGCCGATTGATTTAAGGTGCACGGGCACGCCTGTGGGTGAGGGAGGCACACAAACCGAAATAAGGGCACGGTGGGGGGCGTTGAATACACGAGTTCACCAGAAACTGGGCCTCGGAGAGGAGAGAGGAGACGCGCGAGTGGGTGGGGTGGAAGGTGGGATGGGGCAAGAGGAAAAAGGGGGTTCTGCATACATGAGAAGTGAGTGACTGAGTGAGTGAAGAGATGAAGGAGGGGAGGAGAGGATGAAGGGAGGAAGGAGGTGGGAGGGAGGGTTGCTTCCTGTCGCCATTCCTGCCTGCCCACATAGACAGCTCGAGAAAGAAGGAGAGAAAAGAGAATATCTGGGCGGACTGCTGGCCACATGACATTCTCTCTCTCTCTCTCTGGGTCCCTTGCTTTTTTTCCCCCGCGCCGAGTGATGTGCTTCCCTCCCTCCCTTCTCGTTGCCTCCCCCTTTCCCTCCCTTCCTCTGCCCTTCAAAGCTTCGACATGTCATCTCCCACCACAAAAACAGAGGTGGGAAGACTCGCTGGCGCTACCGCTGCCTCAGGGTGTCTGGCACTAAAGCTGCCTGCAAATACAGCAGGGAGAGGAGGAGTGGAGGAGTGGAGGGAGAGAGAGACAGACAGAGAGAAAGACAGAAGGAGGAAGAAGGATATAGAGACAGGAAAGTCCAAAGAAAGACACAGGGAGACGTAGGGAGCAGGACGGCGTGCTTGTAAAGCCCATGGCGGCGGCATCGACGTGTCTGTAGAGAGGAGCTGTTATTAAGGTGGAGATGAGTCCTGTCTGTTGCTTTTAAAGCGACACTGCCGCAACCGCACCGTCTGCCTCTGAAGTCTCTCATGCAGCTGACTGACGTCGATGGAGAGGGATTGAGGAAAGAGATCTCAAGCGATGGGGGTTTGAACAGTTTCAGATGCAGAGCCGGTTCTCGCTGTGTGGCCTGTCCCCGCCATGAGAACCACAAGAACACAATAACACCCTTAAAAGGCTGAACAAATGGGAGGAATCGGACTGCGCTTAATGTAAAATGTATGTCAACCACAAGCCCATAATTGAACATATCTTCTGCGATTCGAATGTAATCTTCTCCAGGATACCGTAGTATTTCCCGCGACTTTAAATACAGACCATCGCCAGCCGTTGCTGGTGAATAAACGATTCCAGGCCCACTGTTTGCAGCGCAGAGACCACGAAATTTGCAGATTGATTTAAGGAGCAATTATGCACTTGGCTTTTGAACCTCTGAGGCTTTGGGAATGAATTTGGCGATTGGCTCCCAGACAAAATAAGCACATCTAACCGAACAAGTCCTCGCCGTATAGGCCGAGAGCGTCGAAGAAGCCACAAGTCCCCATCGAAAAAGAAGGTCGCCAGACGGGGATACCGGTGGGCCTCTGGGGACCCGAGGGTTCTGACCCGAGAACCAACAGGTGAACTTGTTAATGGGAAAAGACAACAAACAATCAGATTGAGACACAGTGACAAAGTACAAGAAACCTAAAGAAAAATTTAGATTTTGGAGGCGGCAAAGACCGAAGACGAGGAAACAACTGGCCTGGCTCTCTAACTCATCACCCCAGAGCAACGTGTTTATTTACTTTGACGTCAAACTATTCCTTGAAACGAGGTCATAGAGTAACAACTAATTGACTCAGACAATTAACTTTTGCTGGCAAGGGAGTTCCTTGCAAAGAAAATAAGTCTTCAAGTAATTGAAACCGCCCAGTTGGTTGTACCGGTAATGCAACTCGTGACGGAACCGATGTGGAAATAATAGTGAAACCGTAATAAAACATGAAGGTCACAACTTTACAAGACATCCGCCGCCATGGAATGAATTCCATTTGAGAATGACGCAAGGTATTCTAGTGACTACGTCCTCAGTCGTGAGGTAACACTAAAACACGAAACACTTCACGGAGATGATGAACGACTTCAAAAGCCAAGAATCAGACACTTGTAACGCAGGCAGAAGCGTTGGGAGCTCCAGTGAACCTCCACCACCTGACATCATCACCCTTAAAGAAGCGTGACGGCTGCGGCGATAAGACATCCACACGGCACGCCGACGTCTGAGTGTGCTAGGCAGGTCGGGGGAGGGTGGGTGTGGGGAGGCCCTTATTATCTAATAGTGATGACTCGGGCTCAGGGTGCCATCAAGCAAGGCCGCTGATACGGTGTTATTATTATTATCTTTATTTAAAAGGGACCATGTACAGTTAAAACATAAGTGTTGTAAAGTAGTTCTGAAACTGGGCACTTCGCAGATGATGGAAAACAGGCTTCCGGACGCGCGTGAATTAAGTTATCAACATTTAATGGCAGGAAGTGTAAACAAACATTCAAGGCGCTCTTCCTCCGGGCCCTCAGCCTTGCGGCCTCGGGGATACCTGTAGAAGAGACCCGATTTCTCTAATCCACGGAGTTTCATACTCAATCTCACTGGCCCCGGTCAAAACGTCACTTCCGGTCAAGTCGCTAAACAAATATTTTCACAATAAGAGTCCCGTCTTGTTATTGTCCGCATTAAAGTCACTTTCACAATAAAAGTCACTTCACGGAATTCAATCGGCCTCGTCAATCTATAATACTAACATAGTCACTCTCATGCAATATACATTAATTCTTGCCATTTACATTTGCATAGAGTAAACATTACCCCTGCTTCATAATACATTAACAACAATATCAATATTCTCCCTAATATTTTCCATTATAATATCTTTCTATATGTATTAATTTAAAACATAAGACCTCTGCAGATGTTATCGAAATAAACTATTTCAACCTAACAGTGTCACCATTTGATGCTCTGTACTTGAGTTTAGCTATACAGCTCATTTGCATATCTCGTCTCTTGACAGACCATAAAACACGTAAAACAAGAACAAACAGTCCAGGATAAGACACATTACAACAATATATGTGGTTAGAAGAACAAAAAATACACACAATGCAAACCTACAGCACATTAAAAGTAAATAATACATAGTATTAAAAGTAAGTTAAAAAAAACATAAATAATACGAAATGTGGTGTTTGGTGCCGAGATGCGAGAAGAAAAAATAATCTAAATACACACAACCGATGCTTCTATTGGTCCACGATCGATGGAGCCAATGCCATGACACCGTTGTCTCACACTGTCAGACACATGGAGACAGGATCACCACCAGCATTTACCCCCCCCCCCCACCCTCCCCCACCCTTCCCCAGTCTGAGCATGCAGAGGCACACCAGTAATATTTTCATTCTCAGAGAGCCTTGAAGAAGAAAAAAAACCTAAATGTGTGGCTCTAGAGAAACCACAGTAAAGGGCCACAGGGCATCAAACGGGAAAAACAACTACGGGAAGAAGCAGCCGAGCAACAGTGAAAACTCCTCTCGTGATTAATAGTTACATGTACAATAGGTTGTACCGCATACCATTGTGGATGGAGTCTTCCAATATACAAAGTCTCATCTTTACAATTGAAACAATTTGTGACTCACAAATAAGACTTGCATACATGTTGTAAAGAATTATATTTTCACATTTGAATGTTCAGATATAGGATCGTAAATAAATAGCAGGGTAGCATAATGTATATACAGGCGTCATCTATTATTAATTCAACACAGTGGGTCCTCACTTCACTGTGTGCAACAACACCCATCCAGGTTTGTTTGTGGTGGTAAAAACTCTTCATGATGACACTTGAAGGGGTAAAAACTCACAAACAGTACACAAAAAATTAATTTAAATCTAATTAAACTCGTAATAAATATCACATTGCCCCGGATCAAGGCAGAACTTGCACATTTTTTATTTTGGGGGATATGTACACACACTGAAGGTGCTCTGCAGATGTTGGCGGTTTGATCTGTTAGACAACACTGCCCCCTGCTGGCTGAGATGTGTCCTGTAAACAACATATTTAACGAGACATACAACTTAAATTAAACTTAAATATAATAAGGGAATAAATGCACTGGTCACATATCATTCATGAATACCTTAAAAGAGAACATTTGCTAGTTGAATGTAGCATCTTACGGTCGTTTAAAGTTCCATCTTCAGTTTTCTAGAAAGAAAATACGGTAAAATAGTTACACATTTATAGATTCTGCATTTTTCAAAATAGGGAGGAGGACAATAAATGTCATTATTTGAGCTTTTAAGAAAGTAGCCTAACATCTGATACACATAATAATTTAAAAGATGAGTATTTGTGTATGATGTCAGCTCCAGTGAAGTCCACTTAGTCCCCATGAATGGACTCATGTGTCAGTGTGAAGATGGGTCCAGATGGGGTGGAGATAGCAGGTCTACCAGTAGGCTGTGAAGGTGATGATATCAAGCAGCACCTGTAATAATAATAATAACCTTCAATTTTATATAGCGCTTCTCTAAATACCCGAAGTCGCTTACAGAGTCCAGAGTCCAGTAGTCATACACACACAGTCTGTGTAGTCTAAACACGGTGCAGCATCTTTGGGTTTTTACTCATCTGATAACACAAACATGCAAACAGGAGATTATCAGCTCGATCTAAAAATGAACCGTCCTCGACTGCCCCAAAGATGAGGAATAAAACATGTAGATCAATTTAAGACTTTATATATCAAGTCTATATAAAAAGCAGTGAGTCTTGTGATTCGACAATTTACCAAAACGCAATATGGAAAGCGCTTGTTTTCATGACTATGAAAACAAATGCTTTGTTCTGTAACTGCGTGATCAGTGTGACATAACTTTAATCTGAAGAAAGTTTCTTACAAACAAAATAATTCCTTAAGTACTTGCACAGCCACTCGGGCGTTTCAAAATGAGGATGATAGCATTCTTTAAGTCTGTGTTGTTGCCAATATGCATCACCAAAAAGGTCACGGCACTTAAAGGCTCAACTGAGGTGGAAAGAGCACTGGAATTGTATTCAAGTAAAAGTTCTATTACATTTGACTGAAGAACGTTTCTATCTTACATGTTCAAAGGAAAGGTTTTTTTTGTGGGGGGGTGTTATATGATACTTTAGTTAAATTCAAGAACATATTTAGGCCATAAAAACAATTGCATTGAGAGTCAACGCAGCATCAAGAGCCCTTTTGTCCAAACACACACTAAATTCCATTTGCGCCCTCTGCACGCGACTGATGAGCCATTTGAAATAAGGAACCGCCTTCCTCCTCATAGCGTGTAGAAGGAACCAGAAAACAGACACAACTCAGGCAATTAAACAGAAATGACCCCCCAACGGGGGGCAATAAGCGGCGTTATGCTACATAGCGTGACCTGAATAAGATTAGATTGCATTAGATATTAGATTAGATTAGATATTCTTTTATTATTATTATTATTATTGTTTATTTATTATTATTATTATTATTATTATTATTTATATATATTTATGTATATTTAGTATTTTAGTATTAGTATTTAGTATTTAGTATTGCTATTGTGTTTTGTGTTTTATTTGTATCTTTTATTTGTATTAATGCTCTAATGTGCACCCGCTGCTACTAAATACTAAATACTAAAATACTTAATATACAGAGGAAACAGAATATATACACAAGGCAGTGAGTGAATTTCCAGCAGGTTAAAGTGGAAAATAATCAGAGCCTTCATTTAGAATGAGCAGCTGCATGAAAATATCACCAAGACATATAGACACAAATATACACTTCCTCAAAGCAGCTACTGACCACAAATACACACATTAAAGGCAAAGGAGAGACTGTTAGTCGACATTGAAAACACACACAAACAATAATATGGCCCAATAACCAATCACCATCCTCTCGGAGGGTTTGAGTTCTGTCCCACTGTCAAATAAAAGCACACACATATGTGTTGAGCTAGTATTGTGATACGTTGCATCAAAGTGACGTCACATTCGTATTCACTGCATGTCAGGCCCTCACCCACTAAACAGGTGAGGTCAGTTAGTCCCTGAGGGTTCAGGGGTCGAGGCCCAATGGGGGACATCAGGATCGGGCCCTGACGTGGGCGTGGCCTTTGTTCGGTGCCCGCTCACGCCCTCAAAAAGAATCTCCTTCTTCTTCTCTGAGGTTTAATGGCAGTTGGCATTCACAATGTTGCATCACTGCCACCAGGCTTTAAATACTCAGGATTTCTCTTTTTAAAGCTTTTTTTCCACATTCCTTTCACTCATAAATAACGAAATAAACACTTCCTCCCATGATCACTGTCTCCAAACACCAATATACTTTTTATCTGCCGTTATTTCTTCGTCTTTTAAATTCAATGTATATCATAACAACAGGTTATCTACCATTTATCTCTTCGGGGGGATCAGATAACAATGTGTTATGATCTGCCCTCCTGCGGATTCATCTCCTTTCTTCTATTTCATACTCACACACTTTATCAGGACAACAATATAGCACTGTCTATGACGTTATAATAATGTAACTTAGTTGGTGCGTGTTTTTCGCCGCTGTTGCACAGTCTGACAAAAGACAGCCTGTTATTATTAAATATCTGTATGGCACCACAAGGTATGACTGTTGTTTTTCTTCTTCTCCCATTTCCTCAATAA
Source organism: Pseudoliparis swirei (assembly GCF_029220125.1). NCBI lineage: Eukaryota > Metazoa > Chordata > Actinopteri > Perciformes > Liparidae > Pseudoliparis > Pseudoliparis swirei. The sequence continues at coordinate 16,609,423 of NC_079400.1, forward strand.
AAAATGACAGCAATTCATTACGATGACAGACGCTGTCTCTGTGGACGAGTCTCTCCCTTTAAAATAGAAGCACAGTTGATGATTTATTCAACCAGAATACAGTTCCAGCTCTTACAGAAACCAGTTTGACGGATGACATCATATCATATGAAGGTGATCCACAGGAGCATCTCTCTTGCCTTAATAGAGTCAAGGCTCATGAAAAAGGGCCTGTGATTATGCTTCATGTGCAGCTCTTTAAATGCCATATGAGCTTTAAAAATGAACAAAAAAGTCACAATTTTGAGGGTGAAACGTACCTGAAGCTTTACACACCAGTGAGCAGCTCCTCTGCGTCTCATGGAAACACTGCGTTCTGTTATTAAGGGAACTCTTTGTGACCGATTCATTTCATATGCAAATGTTGCGTGCGTCTGATTTATTTTGATTCAACACTCCACATTAGCCGTGTGCACACGAGAGGCTGTTCAGGTGTAATTGCCTTTTCCGGCCTAATTGTGCCGGGCCTTTCTTGCTTTTTAGAAGCACCTGTGCGTGGATCAAAGCATTTGATGTGTGTGTCAGCTTCGTTTCAAGTGGACGTCCTCACAGCACACATATTGGCAAGTAATTGCCTCTCCAGACGTTTATATAGCCAGCGTTGGGGAGAAAACTCACCTTTTTATTGGAGTATAGAATTGAGATGGCCATGTAAGTAAAGATCACGATAAGTGTGAACATTGTAGCAAATATTTGACTGTTTGACTCATATATTCCATGAGCAAAAAGTTATAAATATTGATATATTTCAGTTTGCGACACATTTTATACATAAACCATTGCACTTGAAATGTCTACCGTCTATTTGCTGGTGTATTTAAATAATGAGCACTGTTATTCTTAATCTGTTTAGTCTCTGACCATCGATGTTACGCAGAACCGTTGGCAATTTACTCTTAGGTTTTTATAAATCAAAAGGTCAGAGGTCACGTCTCTGTGTCATAAATCCCGAACGAGCTGCCGAGTCAATGGGCTAACTAATAAAGCGCTCCTTCAAAGCAGATGGTAATATTTGCAAAGCTTTGGCCAGACAGCCGACGCGCCTGCATGTCCTTGGTGATATCAAAGTAGCACGTGCACATCACAAGGATACTTTTTAGATCAATAGCAATCCAGATGTCTAATAAAAATGGAAATGAAAGGTGAGCATCTCAAATGTAAATATTTAAGCTTTCGTATTATTGAAGATGTTTTTTTCTAAGAATTTAACACGGCTTGTAAACCATTGGATGACATTCGTTCCAACTATGAGAGGAGAAAATACAGTAGATGCACTTGATGATATTCTTTTGATTCATCAGATATTAAATGTGTAATGGCTGCAAAAAATACTTAATGCTCGAGATGAAAATAGACTTAATGTAATATAGCAATTGTGGAAGTTTCCAAATGCGATGGAAGCAAGTGCATGCTGGTGTTTGGAGGGGGAGGGGCCTAACAGCATGGGGAGTAAAGGTATAAATGCACCCTGAATCCAGCTGGGGCAGATAGAATAACGTTGAATCACATCTGCCCAATATCTGGTTAAATGACTTTTTAGCTTCTTTTTTTTAAGATAAAAAGAAACAACGTTATCAAAGAGATACAGAACCGAAGCATTTCCTCCAAACCAAAGAAATGGATAACTGGAAGATTCATTTTGTTGTGGTAACTTTTTGTGCTTTGGTGCAAACCTATCAGGCACAGTCTGCTCCCGGGGAAGAGGAGAGGAGGTTATCTGAAGACTGGCAGGTGAGCGTCCGTGATTACGTTAACAGAAGTATGTTGATAGGCAATGTAGGAAATAATATAAAGAGAAATGTGTATTTTAAATGTTTTTTTCTGGCAGGATGAGTCAATGGAGGCCAGTCTGACCCATCCGATGGTCAGTTTGATGAAGAGATCTAAAGCCCTTCGCTTCTATGGACTCATGGGGAAACGCTCAGGTGGCCTCACTCTGCAACAACTACAAAAAACATGTCTAAAAAGTTGTTAATTTTCCTTGTATGTCTATGGTGATGAATAGAAGAAAAAAACTGGTACATGAAAATAAATACAGCTGTAACTGGTTATTTTTGTATCTCTCACAGGTATAAAGAAACCTTTCAAAGTAGACAGACGTAAGTAGCTTGATGTTGATTTCGCCTCAATCTAAATAATGTATTTATGGCCACGTTCGTTATGAAAAATAAACGAGTGCATTTTTCTCACATGTATAGGAAACAAGGGAGAGGTGTTTGTGGGTCTGATGGGGAGAAGCGTTTCCAGCGGCGGTAAAGCACAAACATCAAACAGACGTATATCCAAGTCATTTTAAAATATCAAAGCAGCTTTATTGATATTAAAAAATACCAAATACACATTTAACAGCTATGATTAAAAGTACAAGGCCCATTGAAATGTTGAGTTCAAATGTTTTATGATTCTTTTTATACAGGATCTTTAACCAGAGAAATTCCATCTGCAACAACCACTGTGATCCATGTTTCGGAGAAACCACAGAAGCAAGGTATGATTGAATCAGTATAAAAACCTGAGGTTGTTTTATTTCTATGTGCATTCTTACAGTGGCATTGTCTTCATTTTGTATTATATTCTCAGCAAATTCAAAATATCCATCATTTATATGTCCATCCCTTGGCAGGTTCATCAGAGGAATGGGTCCAATTCCTGTTTTGATGGAGCTTGAACAAAACAGAAGTACACATTATTATGATCTATACAAGTTTACACCAACCAAAGAAAATGTTACCATACATCATACTCCTGAAGATTCACCCCACCTACGGTTTCAATCCATGCTAACAATTATCGTATTCAGCCCAAACAAAAACTACCATCTTAAAAATTCACATTTCTTGAATGAAATAAAAAAATAACAGCATATAAATGCAGCTATGTCTTCTTTTTGCATGAGGAAAAGCAAACATTCATGTTATCCACCATACTGGACAATGTATCATTTAACATTCAAAGCTTATTAGATGATGGCAGTTAAAAAAAAAAGAAAAAAGAATAGGACAAAGATTCTCCACTGTTGTTTGACCATATTTAAGTTGAGAATCGTTAGACTTGGAACGCATGGAACGTAAAATATAAAAAAGTCTTTTTAAAGTTCAGTGACAAATAAAACCATGAATGAAAATAAGAAAAGAAAGAATGAACACTGGTCTTTATTGACAGTTCGTAGGTCGAGGCTACTTGTGGCTGCTGAGGCTGAGTGGAGTGCTTATGTCCCTTTGGGGGGGGTCCATTTCAGGGAGCTGGGGTCGATGGTTTTGTTGCTGTGGCCTCGCTTGATCTCCTTCGCCTTCCACTCGTCAATCAGGTCCTAGGGCGGAGAAGAGAGTTACAAATATAATACAACAATTAAATTATACAAAACACGAGTAAAGTTGAGCTCACGTCAAAACAAGTTAAAAGTTATTTATTTGACCGTGAGAAAACATTAAAACGTTTTTAAGATTTAACAATTCAATTAGATATCCGAGTTTGTCAGCGTGATGAATAAATTTAATAAAAAAGATGATGAATTTAAACCGATAAAAAGAACTACACAAGTCACTGGACTGACGTCTTACCTGTCGCTTCAACACCAAGTGCTTTCCCTTCCAATACTTCAGCATCTGAAGAGACTGCAGGGTGCTTACTATGTCCACCGGATTGACCGCCGTCTCCTGGCTGATCTCTGCGCAGCAGTAGATAATGCACCAGTGAATATGATTTGTATATGCACGCGTTGTCTTTGTTCAAGACCATCTTTGAAGGCGTAAATAAACGTTTGCCAACCAAGCCACATTTTGTATTCCATCTTAATGATGGTAGAGTAACCGTGCTCACCTTTGATGGAGATCTCCTTGCCCTGGAAAGTGCACATGTATCGGAGTAACACCTCCTTCCAGTAGCTACGGTAACTGATGAGGCCCAGGTCAGACAGAGGCCGTTCGGGTGAGCCCACCTTCTCCTCTACTTTGGACAGCAGGTAGCCTAAACAGAGCACAAGAGAGCCAGCGGGAGTGGTTAAAAACTTCATTAAAAAAAAAATTGTATTTATAATAAAAATATTGTAATAATGTAGATTTTATTCAGGTGTCAAAACCATACATACAATTAAAACAGATAAATTAGTAAAGAATAAAATAAATAAATCTGGCAATGACCCATAACAGTCTCATAAAATATCCCTGAATACCTAGACTTAGTCTTAAAGTATATTCAAAAATATTCAGCATTTTTTTGAATAATTTTGGCACAGTAAACAATCGACAAAATGAGAGAAAAAACAGAGTGAATCTACAATCAGTGAAAATAGACGTACTGAAGTCGATGAGCATCTTGCCGAAGCCCTGCCTCATGTACTGCGGCATCGTCAGGATGCAGGACACATTGTAGTTGAGGAAGGAATTCTTCTCCTGGAAGTGATATAAAAATTAAAAAAAGAACATTCCAGTTGCTTGCACCTTCGAAAAAATATAGATTACACAATATATATTTTCTTATATACTGTATACACAGCAGAAATCTCAATTATTGTTTTTTTCCTCCTCCCATTTACCTTGGAAAAGTATCCCACTAAATGGCAGCCAGTGTTGTCGGCCTCCGTCATGACGTAGAAGAGAAAAGGCTCAACGTCGTAGTACAGCGTCTTGTGGTCCAGGAAGAGCTTGGCGAGTAAACACAGGTTCTGGCAGTAGATCTAATGAAATGACTCATTAGGAAGATGTCAGCGTCTGTGACGCTTGCTTTACAGATTTATGTGTCTAGAAGATATCGACAAAAACCAGAAGGGGTAAAGATTTCAAAGTCTCCCTACCTTATTCTTTTTGCCATCAACTTCAAACACAGATATTCCCCCCTTCCTGTACACCTCGTCTCCTGGAGGATGCTTCCACACACACTTGGCCTAAAGAGACACATAATAAACACGCATATCAGCATTATTTCCTAAGCTCCCGGGGAGAATAAAATGATACTGTATATTTGATGGCCATAATGCGGTGTTAATAGGCTTGATATGCAATATGAATAAATTATATTTCCAAATGTCTGGGGAGTGTATTTGAACATTTAAAGATCTTTTTAGCTATAATGATTAGAGATGCACCGATCAGGTTTTTGGTGCCGATCACCGATAATACCGATCACCGATCACTGAAATCAGTATCTGCCGATCCGATAATACCGATCACGGTGTCGATTGAAGCATTATATTTATTGTGTAGCATTATTGCCTAGGACTATGAGGAAATACATATATAAAGCAACTCAAACATTAAAGAAATTACCGATTTCTTTAAACATTTATGACTTTTACTTTGAAAAATGTCCTAATTGACACATTAAAATTGTTTGATTGCTATTGTAGGGGATTTCAGATATGTATGGAACACATCTGCATTATTCATTTCCTGGAACTCTTGGGGAAATCTATATACAGGACTTTTTTTAACATTCAAAAGTCTGACTTATTTTTATAAACTCTTCCTTGGCACAGTAAAAATGTTTTAATGTTAGCATAATTTAAGCTAAATCTCAGGAAAGATCGATAAAGATACAAAATCAGTTCATTGTTTACTTGTATATGTTAGTGTATGATTTGTCGACATCTTATTTTGAAAAACGGATGTTGTTTCACGTGGTTCTTTCCGCTAACTTTGCAAAACCGGATGTTGTCACTTAAATCCTTCCGCTAACTTTATCAAAACCCTCGCGCGCTCCCGATCGAATGCGTTTACCGTGAACATCAGTCTATAGGGGCTCAGACATGTGAGTGTCGGCTGAGTTGACCCAGTGATTCAACTCGGGGGACGGGGACGCCGCTCGGTGGTGAGGATCCCCTCGTGGACCTCTCACTCTGCGGCCCTCGCCAGGCGCATCGTCTCCGTTGCGGTGCGCGGCGATTGAAACGTCTGATAGTTCTCGCAGATGTTACGTCATCTGATCGGCCGTTTTGAGAACGCCGATCAAAACCGATAATGGGAATATCGGCCGATATGGATCGGCGCCGATCAGATCGGTGCATCCCTAATAATGATTATGAACCATCACCGAGTTAGTCAGCTATCGTTTTCTTACAGTAGATATCTCAGGAACAGACAACAAAATTAAATATACTAATGAAAAATCAGTAATCGGCATAACATTAATGGTGTATTACGGGCCTGGAGATTTTAGTCATGACTCTCACCATATGTCGTCTGAGAATGGTCTGGCTCTTCATGTACTTGAGGCAGAATTCACAGACGTAGAGGCGACCTAGGCGTGCATACTCCTCGGGATAGGGCGAGTGGTACCAGGTGTCCAGCTCGTAGCGGCCAAACAGGATGGTCTTGATCATGTTACTGCCCTCAGTGATCTGACCCTGGATACGCAGCTTCTCCTGCAGGAGGGAAGTACACGCCGTCACTGCTGGTCTTCACATCAACCTGTATGATAAGGCTATTCAGCTGCATTTATAGAAAGCATCACAATTGACAAACTGATTCAGTATTGATGAAAAGATAAAAGATAGTAGCTAAAGACCAAAGATTCAAGTAAACCACCACATCACCTGGCGATGAAGATAGAAATAAGAATATTAAAAGAACAACACTGTTCCTGTCAATACAATCTTAAACTACTACATGGGAGTCTGTGGAGCACAGGCGGAGAGTTGGAGGACCCTGGCCGAGGCCTTTGATTGGCCGGTCTGCGTTAGTACATGGATGTTGAAATAGAAAGACTCAAGACAGAGAGTCAATGTTTTTGTATCTAACACCAAAGCAGGTAATAACACTGCAGCAAATAATCAGCCATTATTTTTTTGAATACAAAGACATTAACTAGTATTTATTATGATAACATAAATGCAGAAATGCAGAAATTAAGCAGCCATTACCAGATCTTCAGATGCACGGGCCTGGGCTTTTCTGAAGAGCTCCAGGTCATATTCACTCGTGATGTTCTCCAGCAAAGGCTCTCTGGTGTTGCCGTGTGTTTGCCGATGCTCCTGTGGACCAGACAGAGGAGTGGATATTTTACGATGCATCGCCCAATATACAAACGGAAAATGGCAAGTTCGGCGTGCCAGCAATGTACCATGTGCTTTTCTTTCTGCTCCTTCTGAAGGCCAGAGTTTCGCCCCTTCCTCATCTCAGACACCTGCTCTTTGTATCGGCTCTGTTTCAATGTTGGCGTCTGAAAATAAAAATACATAACATTTCACAATAATATCAAACCTGCACAATAACAACTAGATTTGTAAACACTATCAATTGTGCAACCCTCCATAATGTTAATATGCTTCACGTTGGAAAGTAAACATAATTCATGTGATGTCAATCATTGCAAAAGGGAGATTACCTGGTGGCGAGTTGCATGGCGCGAGTTGTTTTCTTCCTTCACCTCCTCCTCTTGTTTCTCACGGCTGACGGCTTTCACCTGAAATGAGTACGGTGCCGCTCAAACTGTTACATATTTATTAAATATTGCTACGTAACATATTATATGATACCAATTGTCAAACTTGTTTTGTTATTCTCAACCGTAACTAACAGGTAAATTACATCACCATCATCTCACTTTGCATTCATCAGCAGAAAGATTGTGGTAAAGAGGGCAACCTGATACAGCAAAATGACGTTCATGTTTTCCCGTGAGATGACCTTCGTAAATTGACAAAAAAGGAGGTAATTGACATTAGAACAAAAGATAATACATGATGTCACTGACTACAAATCAAATTCAGTATATTTAAATAGATAATCAGGGATTCCATTGATGAGCATATGTAAAACATTTCCAGAAGGGAAGAGATTTACCAAGTGAATTGCATCCTGGCGTCGGGCATTTCATGTTGAAGTTATAAGTCTCGTGACAGCGACGGCGCTTGGGTCGATGGGAGAGGTCCTTGTCCGAGTCTCCTCTGTTGGCTTGATCTTTGGCCGTGCTCTCATCGTGAGAGGCATTGGGGCTGGAGATGTCCAGCTCAGACTCAGAAGAGGGGGCATTTCCCGTAGGCGTCAATGGTGGAGATTCATCATGGTCAGCAGCTCGCTTCAAGTCCGGAGTATCTAAAGCAAAAAGGAGTCAAACCACAACGTTCATTTTACACCTGCGAGGAAGTACACTGTCAAAACGTATATTGTGTCATTATAGGATGTTAGCCAACCCTGAGAGCTTTGGCTAAGGCGAGTTGAGGCTCTGGTGAGGCGCTGTCTCTTCGGTATGTTCCCATCACTTTCCGAGCTATTGGTCTGTTCTCTTTCGGCGGAGGAGTCCGAGTCTTCAGTTCCATCTGAACCACTCCCGACCATATGTCTCTATCAGGGGGAGGAAACTTAAATGAAGCATCCTATACAAATTGTGTTACCGGTGCAATAATGTAGAAGCTGTTGGCCCCAGTGTGAGTGATGTAAAGTAGACAATAGGGGTACACAGCACATTCAATGGAGTTAGCTTACTATGAACTGTAGATTATATATTAATAAAACCAGCATCTCGGACTACGAGGTGCTATTAACGGGTTTAACCGCCGTTATTGTCCAGCTCTGGAATCAATATTTGAGAGAAAGGCCACAGACAGCTGATGGCTCACTGTTAGCATAGTTTAACAGCTGTGGCTAACGTTTTAACTATAACAGTTGTTAACAGTTAGCATTGTAATACTTTTCAGAGGGCAGCTTGTCAAATAATATCAAAGTTGCTATCCATAGTAGTGGCGACGCGACCAGGCATCAATCTTAGTTAGCATTTTAGCAACGTAATATTGTTAGCTTAGCGCCCCGGTTTTCTCGTACAGCTAGCTGTCTGTTACCAAACAGCTTGAACACATCTCCCATCTTAAAATACACTGCGTATTGCTGCTTTCCCTTCTGCGAATATTTACATATTAATTACATAATGCATGTTATGTTAGTCTCATGGTAAATTCGGCATATGTATAAACCCAAAAAAAGAAGACGAAATGTCAGTAATACCAATGTTACATTTCGACATTTGGTTTAGCTGTTCTTCACTGCCCACCAAGATGTAACGTAAATGATATTCCTTGACGTGGATCGAAATGTGGACAATAACTAAATATGACAAATGATAGTTGAGCAACCAATGTAATTGTTAAATGGTGCACGGTGGACTGAATGTGTTCATAACAAACCCCATGTTGCAGCATGCTAAATGTTCCAATTATTGAATGTAATATGGTGGAGCGTAAGCTAACGAGAAGTTAGCTAACGTTAGCTCTCGTGCGACCTACATTCGTTCCTACCTGTGGTCTGCGAGGCATTTTCAGCTTGATGTGCGGCACTTCCTGCGGGTTTGCAGTCAGAAAAGGCAGAATTTCCCAAACTTAAAAAAAAGAAGCACCGCAGAAAACTATTTATTGATTTTTTTCCAGGCAGAAGTTTAAATGTACACAGCGTTTCCCCGGGTCTCGCGGGTCTCTCGCGCCACATTCCCCTCATAGACAGGCCGGAGAACTGCATTTCCGGTGAGAACGCTCCGGCGTGTGCACCTCCAAACCAGCAGGGGGCGATCTTTCTTTTCTCGTCAATACCATTATAATACATTTGACACACTAAAGACACAAGTGGCCTTTTTTAAGCATTTAAACGTAGTTTCTTTGGCGGATGAAGTTTAAATATTTAAACGTTTTTCATGCTTCAATTAAAGAGTCAAGACAGAGTTACACCATTGATGGTCAGTCAACTCTTATTTACCATTTTCATATGAAACAAAAATGTTAACATATATCCACTTTTTGTTAAATAATCCAAATAGTTCCACGAGTAGCCTACAACCCTTACATTGTTTAACACACACACACACACACACACACACACACACACACACACATATATATATATATATATATATATATATATATATATAATATATTCGTATTTACAGTGTTCTATGATGCAAACACATAGCAGGGTAACATTAGAAGAATATTAATAAATAAATATAAATAATAATAAATAAACCTGGATATGTTAGCGACAATGGTGACGACAGGAATCTTAATATTCATATATATATATATTATATGTATATATATATGATATATATATGTGTGTGTGTGTGTGTGTGTGTGTACACAGCAATAATCAACTTGTCACTTAATCGTTGCATTGTTTAATGCAACACAGTTCATACTATAGATTAATCAAAGTAATGTGTCTGTGCAGAGTTGTTGCTGTTATCATATTTATATTTCCACCTCATTCTGCTGTTTCTTGGGCGAACACCGCAGAAGCTGCTGACCCACTGTCTCCCAGGTGGTTGCTTACTGCTGCCTTGTGATAATCCATAAATGTGTTACCTTCACATTTAGAATGCATGGTTTCTAGTTATCAGGGCGCCTTAAATGTAATTATTTCCCTTTCATAATTTATCCTGCTCTTAGTCTGGTAGACGGTAAGCTGGTTGTTGTACATCCAATATGAAAGGTGATTTCCATTTGTGTCTTTTGGGAAACAACCCAGAATAATGATCAGGTGGTCCAATAAAACCTTTTTTTTTCTCAACCAAGATCTCAAGTCACCAGCCTTTTTTAATTTCTCAACTTCCTGTTTATTGTCATATTCCTGGGCAACATACAAAGTTATTGACACATTCATCATGTTTTAAAGATCCGTCAGTTTTTTTCTTGGAGCGATGCTGCTTCGTCATAAAAGATATGTTTTCCTTTGATTCAACGAATATGGATAATAACCGTAGAAAGTGAACCCACATATCTCAGTACCTATAGAAATATAAATGGGGTTTGCGTTAATTGTAGGACTGGTGGTTCAATCATTCAAGCAAATGAAACAGATAATAAAACTCATGTATTAGAACAGGGCTATTCAACTTCAGTAGCAAGTGGGCCAAATAAGAAAATCACAGGGGGTGTGAGGGCCGCACAGAATATTGATGAGTTGTTGACGGGGGGGGGGTGCTAGTGAGAGTCGCGCGCGAGCCGAGAAGGATTGTTGACGGGGGTGCTAGTGAGAGGCGCGCGAGCCGAGAAGGATTGTTGACGGGGTGCTAGTGAGAGAGGCGCGCGAGCCGAGAAAGATTGTTGACGGGGTGCTCGTGAGGGAGGCGCGCGAGCCGAGAAGGATTGTTGACGGGGGTGCTAGTGAGAGTCGCGCGGGCCAGAGTTAAACTCAAGCGGGCCGCATGCGGCCCGCGGGCCGCTAGTTGAAGAGGCCTGTATTAGAAGATGTATTACATTTATTTTTTTACTTTTTCTGGAGGCACAATAATACCCAAATAAGGAAAATAAACACACAAAGCAGTTAATTTCTTGACCCTGTGCTGCCTGTTGCGATACCTGGAGCTTGCAGCTTCATTTTGACATTTAGCACCCACCTCATTTTCCTACAGCATTCAGTTTAACACAACAACCAACATCGTCTGAACAACAACAACAACAACACAGACTCCACGGCATCTCAGAGGCTGTGCAGGAAGTGTCGTGACTCCCACCGTGATCAGGATATTCCTAATTATTAGTCATCACCGTCACATTGTTCAAATGTAATGCTTAGTTGGCTGTAGCATCCCTCTCACACACACTCACAGTCAGATTCATAAATGTATAGATGCTGCTGCTAATGCAGCGCTACCTCGTGGCTAAACAACATGGTTACTCAGACATCATATCTAATGTGGTCGCAAAAGCACAAAGTAAATATGCTGTAATCCTTGAGCCCAGCATTTGAGAAAAAAACTCAGAGGGACAGCTAAAGCAAAACTGAATGAAGCATCTCAAATCAAAAAGTCCAGGATGTTCTGGACCAAATGTGGGGACGATTGCTCCCACTCTGTAGGAAAAGCAGCAACAAAATAACACTAATGACAAACAATTAAAAATAGAATTAAAACGACCTATAAGTGTGGCTTATATGGGTCGATTCATCTGGTCCAAGAATGACATATTTATTGTTTCCAAGACTTCCGGTTCAAAAGTGAAAGCGGAAAAAAAGAGGAACAAAAGTAATGTAATTGTGTCAAAATGCTACATTTTCAATTTTTAACAAAGACCAAACTATTGGGGATGATTACTGTAATACTTCTGCAAATACATTTTTGAATACATCCACGATTAAAAAGGAATAAAAAGGAATAAAAATGCATTCAAAAAGACAACGCACTTGAAAATGTTTTTGATTTCTTTAATTTCTTTATGTAAGAAATTAATTCCATTTTTGTTCCTCTTTTATCTTTTGGACCTTGGCGATTCGAGAATCGCCTTCCCACCCACCCTTTCTGTGAATCTCACAGAGCCCCACACCCCATTACCTCTCTTACCACACGTCGTGGTGGGGGTTTCTGTTAATTCACAGAACAAATTCCTGCTGGAAGTCACTTCTATACATAAACTCTGTTTCGGTGGTCCGTGACGTCACTAGCGACGTCACAGAACCAGAGAACATACATGTCATGTGACAATGTTTCCATGGTGACCTCGTCTGTCCGTGTAGGTTTTGTTCGTCTGTTTTTTCGTTTCATTCAAAATACGGAATACGGAAATAACGTGGTTTCTTCGTTTACCGTTTGAAACCGAAAACGGAAACACAGAAAAACACTTGTGTATTCCGTTTCTGTCTGAAACCAAAAACGATAGAACGGAAGTGCTTAAAATGAAAGTCAAAATAAAAGCCTGTGATATATATTCAGGGGTGCACATAACTGGTATGCAGGTACGCATGCGCGAAGATAATCAACAATGCGTAATGCCACTTGTGTTACTGCGCCTTTGCGTACTTGACCGATCTGATATTGATCGTCTCTACACAGCAGCATGTCATTCTGTCTCTATTGTCGCGTTAACACTTCCTGAGCTCCGCTGTGAACCAGGGTTTGTCGTTGTTATAACTCACCCTGGAGCTGGATGGAATACAGCTGTCCTCACAGAAGCTGATGTAGGAAGTTACAGCCTCTGTGTACTCATCCAGGCTGTTGGTAGCAGTCCTGAAGACATCCCAGTCAGTACAGTCCAAGCACGCCCGTAGATCCTCCAGAGCCTCACTGGTCCACTTCTTGAACTTCCTCACCACAGGTTTGCAGAGCTTTAGTCTCTGCCTGTATGAGGGGAAACAGATGAACCATGACGTGGTCAGAGTTTCCCAGTGCAGCTCGAGGGCGTGATAGGCCCTGCTGATTGTTGTGTAGCAGTGGTCCAGAATGCTCTTCTCTGGTAGGGCATTTAATTAACTGTCTATATTTAGGGAGTTCGTGGCTGAGGTTTCCTTTGTTAAAATCCCCGAGTACAATAACTAAAGAGTCCGGGAAGGTCCGCTCCACACACCGTATCTGTTCGCGAGGTCTGTTGTGCCTCGTTCACGCCTGCGCGGCATGTAAACTCCGCCAGGATGAATGAAGCGAACTCACGTGGGGAGTAGAAGGGTTTGCAGTGGATGATAAAGGATTCCAGGTCCGGCGAACAGTGCTGTAGAATCACCGTTACGTCGTTGCACCAGCCGTTGTTGAGGTAAAAGCAGATTCCTCCACCCTTTTTTTCCGGAGAGCTCCATGGTCCCCCCCCCCCCCCCCCCCCCCCCCCCCCCCCCCCCCCCCCCCCCCCCCCCCCCCCCCCCCCCCCCCCCCCCCCCCCCCCCCCCCCCCCCCCCCCCCCCCCCCCCGCCCCCCCCCCCCCCCCCCCCCCCCCCCCCCCCCCCCCCCCCCCCCCCCCCCCGGGGGGGGGGGGGGGGGGGGGGGGGGGGGGGGGGGGGGGGGGGGGGGGGGGGGGGGGGGGGGGGGGGGGGGGGGCGCGGGGGGGCGGGGGGGGGGGGGGGGGGGGGGTGGGGGGGGGGGGGGGGGGGGGGGGGGGGGGGGGGGGTTTTCTTGGAGCTAGATGTTGCTTTAATACTAAAAAGATATGTTTTCCCTTTGATTCAACGTGAATATGGATAATAAATCAGAGAAAGTGAACCCACATATCTCAGTACCTATAGAAATATAAATGGGGTTTATGCTAATTGTGGGGTGGACTGTGTTCTGTTCAATCATTCGAGCAAATGAAACGGATAATAAAACTCATGTATTAGAAGATGTATTACATTTCTTTTTTTACTTTTTCTGGAGGCACAATAATACCCAAATAAGGAAAATAAACACACAAAGCAGTTAATTTCTTGACCCTGTGCTGCCTGTTGCGATACCTGGAGCTTGCAGCTTCATTTTGACATTTAGCACCCACCTCATTTTCCTACAGCATTCAGTTTAACACAACAACCAACATCGTCTGAACAACAACAACAACACAGACTCCACGGCATCTCAGAGGCTGTGCAGGAAGTGTCGTGACTCCCACCGTGACCAGGATATTCCTAATTATTAGTCATCACCGTCACATTGTTCAAATGTAATGCTTAGTTGGCTGTAGCATCCCTCTCACACACACTCACAGTCAGATTCATAAATGTATAGATGCTGCTGCTAATGCAGCGCTACCTCGTGGCTAAACAACATGGTTACTCAGACATCATATCTAATGTGGTCGCAAAAGCACAAAGTAAATATGCTGTAATCCTTGAGCCCAGCATTTGAGAAAAAAACTCAGAGGGACAGCTAAAGCAAAACTGAATGAAGCATCTCAAATCAAAAAGTCCAGGATGTTCTGGACCAAATGTGGGGACGATTGCTCCCACTCTGTAGGAAAAGCAGCAACAAAATAACACTAATGACAAACAATTAAAAATAGAATTAAAACGACCTATAAGTGTGGCTTATATGGGTCGATTCATCTGGTCCAAGAATGACATATTTATTGTTTCCAAGACTTCCGGTTCAAAAGTGAAAGCGGAAAAAAAGAGGAACAAAAGTAATGTAATTGTGTCAAAATGCTACATTTTCAATTTTTAACAAAGACCAAACTATTGGGGATGATTACTGTAATACTTCTGCAAATACATTTTTGAATACATCCACGATTAAAAAGGAATAAAAAGGAATAAAAATGCATTCAAAAAGACAACGCACTTGAAAATGTTTTTGATTTCTTTAATTTCTTTATGTAAGAAATTAATTCCATTTTTGTTCCTCTTTTATCTTTTGGACCTTGGCGATTCGAGAATCGCCTTCCCACCCACCCTTTCTGTGAATCTCACAGAGCCCCACACCCCATTACCTCTCTTACCACACGTCGTGGTGGGGGTTTCTGTTAATTCACAGAACAAATTCCTGCTGGAAGTCACTTCTATACATAAACTCTGTTTCGGTGGTCCGTGACGTCACTAGCGACGTCACAGAACCAGAGAACATACATGTCATGTGACAATGTTTCCATGGTGACCTCGTCTGTCCGTGTAGGTTTTGTTCGTCTGTTTTTTCGTTTCATTCAAAATACGGAATACGGAAATAACGTGGTTTCTTCGTTTACCGTTTGAAACCAAAAACGGAAACACAGAAAAACACTTGTGTATTCCGTTTCTGTCTGAAACCAAAAACGATAGAACGGAAGTGCTTAAAATGAAAGTCAAAATAAAAGCCTGTGATATATATTCAGGGGTGCACATAACTGGTATGCAGGTACGCATGCGCGAAGATAATCAACAATGCGTAATGCCACTTGTGTTACTTCGCGCCTTTGCGTACTTGACCGATCTGATATTGATCGTCTCTACACAGCAGCATGTCATTCTGTCTCTATTGTCGCGTTAACACTTCTCGGCTTTCTGTCTCGCGCGCCGCAGAGCTCCGCTGCCGGCGTGTGCGCGCACATCGGGACGGAGAAAAAAAAAAGGTCACTATATATATAATGTAAATGCAAATTGTAAATTCAGCCTCCTCTACAGTGACAGTAGAGACACAGTCCAACACAAATAGGAGTACAATTTACATCATATGTTTAATAATTTATATGGTTCTAAATGCTGTTTCTACATTTTCAGGGACACCTCAGATTACCCTGCTCTGTTTTTTGTCTCCCTGCACCCGCTTTCACCCTCTTAGCACCCAGGGTCGGGGGTGGCTGAAGGATTGGAGATCCAGAGAATACATTTGTTTTCCAGAGAGTTCCACTGGTAGACTAATAAGGGAAGGGTCTGTGGCAGCCACGTCTCCAAGCAGCTGATACAAACTGCTCTATATATAGCCTGCAGGCCTCGTCACTGCATTAGAACACACAGTCCAAACGAACAAGCCACATGCCTTTTGCTTTCTGTAACTTAAATAGGAAAGTAGTTTTTGTCAGAGTACTGCAGCAAGATCTAGAATGAACAAGCCTAAAATTGTTAGACCAGAGGAGAGGTAAGTGATACCAGTACTAACATCCTTATTTTACTAATCCTAATATATGATCATATATTTTATTCCTAAGAATAACAGTTGATCTGTGTCTTAACAGTCAGCCAGCACATGCACTGTGGTTTGACAGAAAGAAATATGTAACCATCAACTTCATAGTTCACCGACCTAAAGAAGTCCAGGTTGACATCCAGCCAGATAAAATGATCTTATGGTGAGTTTACTTCTGTTTCTCTGTTCTCTATCTTTCTATCTCTGTCTCAAGCAACATACTTTTGCAACAGCGTTTGTCAAAAACATTGTGGCCAGACAATAACATTAAGCAAATTGTATATATTTTTTAACTATATTGTTCCCTTCACAACAGCTGCAAAAATGACACAGATGACGTGATTTACAACGAGCTGCACTTCTACGAGAATGTTCAAATTCATGTAAGCATCCGATTTCTTGCCAATATGAGACCTGTCATGACTTGTCACGGTTGTCGTCGCGAGAGAGGACCCAAATGCCGACATTTACTGAACAAACTAATATTTACTTCCAATACTTCCAAAGACCAGACAGGAACGACAAAAACTCGGCCCAAACAGTACGAAGCCACACTGGGAATGAGACGAACAGGGATTACATACACAGGCAGGCGGAGGTGATTGGACAACGGGGAACGAGACACAGGTGAACACAATGAGGGCAGGACCAGCAATCACACACAAGAAACTATCAGGGCCAGGGCAGACAATCACAGGGAGACAGAAGACACAAAACGAGACACAAACTACAGATCATGACAGTACCCCCCTCCCCCAGGGACGAATTCCAGACATCCCAAGCGTTCCACACGGGTGGGTGGAGGGGAGCCGGAGGAGGGACCAAGGCTGCAGAAGTAGTCCGGGGGGAGGGCCGCAGGACAATCACCAGACCAAAGGGCGCGCTCTGGAGGACGGGCCGGAGGACATGAGCGGGGAGCGGGCTCAGGAGAGGAAGTCACAGGGGTACCGGGGTCTGGGGATGGGGGCTCCGTGGGACCAGGACCGGGCAACGAGACATGGGGAACTGTGACTGGACGGGTCACGGGGAACTGGGGCTGGGCGGTACGGCGGCGGGATGGAGAGAACCGGGGCCGGGCAGGATGGAGGCGGAACACAGGGGACTGGAACATCGGGGGCTGGAGCCGGTGACGGAACACCGGGGACTGGAACCGGAACATCGTGGACTGGAACCGGTGACGGAACACCGGGGACTGGAACCGGTGATGGAACTCCGGGGACTGGAACCTCGGAGGCTGGAGCCTGTGACGGAACTCCGGGGACTGGAACCTCGGGGTCTAGAACCGGAACATCGGGGACAGGAACCGCCAACATTGACTGCAGGGCCTGGAGGGACTCCCACATCTCCTCAAGAAGAACATGAGCGTTAGCTGGCCAGGCAGGAACCGTGCAGCGGAAACTGAAGGCTGGGTCCATTATTGGTGGCTTCGTTCTGTCATGACTTGTCACGGTTGTCGCCGCGAGAGAGGACCCAAATGCCGACATTTACTGAACAAACTATTATTTACTTCCAAAGACCAGACAGGAACGACAAAAACTCGGACCAAACAGTACGAAGCCACACTAGAAATGAGACGAACAGGGTTTATATACACAGGCAGGCGGAGGTGATTGGACAACGGGGAACGAGACACAGGTGGACACAATGAGGGCGGGGCCAGCAATCACACAGAAGGAAACTATCAGGGCCAGGGCAAACAATCACAGGGAGACAGACGACACAAGGACTTCAAAACAAGACACAAAACGAGACACAAACTACAGATCATGACAAGACCAATGGATTAAAACTGATGATACATGTTGTACGTTGAGTTGTACAGTCAGTGTGATGCAAACAAATGATAAATTAGTTTTTCTTCCTTTCTGATAACTCTTCGAAGGACTCCAGAGAAAGAGTCTACGACCGTACCATCAATATCTTGCTAAGGAAGGTGAAGCCTGATTATTCATGGCCTTATCTCCAGAAGGATCTGGCTAAGGTAAGTGTGTGTGCGTGTGTGTGTGTGTGTGTGTGTGTGTGTGTGTGTGTGTGCACGCTTAAATTGGTGAGTAACAAGGTTTTCTAAAGTTATCTTATGAATTCCATGTGCATTTCTTAAGAGTCTGGATTCTTTAGAAATTGTGAAATATTTTAAGAAATATGTATTATATTTAGGAAATATTTCTTATATTTCTCATCACAATGTTTGCAAATGAAGAGAAACTACAGTACATAAGGTGCCGACCCCTGTTCTAAATTAGAAACATGGGTTTGACTTCCGATATTTCAAAGGTTAAATGAAACTTCAACATTAAGTATATGGTTATGAATTATAAGTGTGTTTTTCCTTCTCTTTGCAGCCCAGCTGGATTTCCGTAGACTTTGATAACTGGAGGGACTGGGAGCATGAAGAAGACGAGGGAAAGGAGGAGTTTGATAGATACATGGATGTGAGTAAAGGCAATTTGTCCAGTTATAAAATCAACTAAATAATTATCATGTTAAAGAGTTTAGGACACCTTACCTGTACTTTCTAATATTGACTTCCTCTGAGTTTTTGTGTGTAACACTTGGGTTTTTCTCTTTCAGATAATGAAAGACATTTCTGCCAATAAAGGAAAAGCACCAGATATGGGTGATCTTGACGTAAGTGCAGTTCTGGTAGTTTGGGAGGTTACTTCTAAAATATAATATTAATTATTTCCATTTCATCATTTCAATTTTGACATCAACGACTTTCTTCCTTCTTCTTTGGCAGTCTGACTGAGACTCACAGTAACCTGTCTCCTGTGTTGGAGGACACTACAACTGTATATGATGCTGACAACAGTGCAATGTTGATAAGATTTGTAATGTTTGCATATGATGTGAAATGTTATTGTCCAAAATACATATCTTATGTGTGATGTTTTCTATGGAATTATTTTTTGACAGATTATTTGTCCACTGTCGATGTAAATTTTAACAAAAAATAAGTTTAGCAACTAGCGTTTGAAAGGCATTATGATATGTTGCACATAGGATCATATATGCTATGTTACTAAGCTGTTACCGATAAATGAAAGGCTTCATATTGGATTATGGGGATGGGCGGTTGTTTGATTCACTCACTCCAGAAAATGGCATTAAATCAAAAATAAGTATGCAAGGTTCATTCCTTATTTTATTTTGAGTACACGTTTTACCTGCTTATATATCAGCAGACAATTGGTCTTCTATTGACTGTTGGTGAAACTAATGGTGTGCATGTTCTAGCACATGCTTTACAAACCTATATCAGTTGAGTGCATTTAATTATTATCTTATTTATGTACCCTCGTGACAAAGTCTATGTCCTTAATTTTTCTCCAAAAACAAAACAACTTTAAAATGCCTTTTGCGTGTATATGGCGTTTTAAAAAGCATGAAGTCATGTAAAAAGAAATACCAGTCGAAGCCGGTCTAACAATTTAGTGTGTATTTTTGCTGGGTTCCTGCTCACATGGGTGTTGAGGGAAATGAGAGAGCGGACAGGATCGCTAAGAAAGCGCTTAAATTCAGGAAGGAGGAAATACTGAGTATTCCGTTTGGGAAAGGGGAAGCAAAAGTAGTTATTAGAGATTACGCAATGTCATTAAGTGCCACTCCACGCTCGCAGCCAGTGGTGTAGTCCAGGGTATACACCGGTATACGGCGTATACCCACTTATTTTTCAGTCAGCATTGCGTATACCCACTTCTCAATCACCGCTGGTGCCTGGTGCGCATTATTTATAAAACAGGGCGTTTATCCTTTGCTGTATGGCAGGGCTCTTCAATAGGCGTCCCGTGGGCCGAATCCTGTCCCCGAGCTGCTTTAGGACTGGCCCCCGGAGTGTGCTCCAGTAAAAATTCTCACTAGCCTCAACAACTTTCCTTTGCGCGAGTATAGGCTGCACTTCTCCAGGGACCACTACACCACTGCTCGCAGCTACAGTATAAGGGTAGCTTTTTTATGTAGCTTTTTGGTGTTGTCAACAATATTGTATTCGATCACACGTACTCCACATTTGCAGTCCCCCAAAACAAAAGTAAATGACTGCACGCGCACCCCCCCCCCCCCCCCCCCCCCAAAAAAGCCGACAAACAGCTGTTAAGCGATAACATGGCGAGGCGCCGCGTTCAATCCCCGCGCTCCTTCACCCTAGTCCGGTCGGTGCTGGGCCAGTTCAGTGTTCCTGCGCAGTCTTCTATTAGTGATCCTGCCCGTTGGTATGAATCCAAAATAGAAACAGTCGCCGGATTGCTGCAGTTCTGAGTCCGCTCAACAAGTCCGCCGCCTGTCAGCGCGCTCCAAACAAACAAAAAACTCGCGTCATCTCCCCCTCGTCACCTTTTATAACCCGTGACACGTACAAATAATAATAATAATAATAATATAATACAGGACAACACATGATCCCAACTCAATACAAGTGTATGCGAGGCTGCATCTATCGTCACTGGGTATTTACGACACTGAAGTCGAAACCTAAATACCTAAAAACCTGAAGGGGGCGCCAAAAGTGAAAAACTACATAGTGGGGCTTTAACACAT
Organism: Pseudoliparis swirei; assembly: GCF_029220125.1. NCBI lineage: Eukaryota > Metazoa > Chordata > Actinopteri > Perciformes > Liparidae > Pseudoliparis > Pseudoliparis swirei. The sequence goes on from NC_079400.1 coordinate 16,630,246, forward strand.
GATTCAAAACACGCTCAGTGCAGCCAAACACTATGCACAACCCTCACTGAGATAACACCTACTGTCACCCAGAATACACTGAGAGTAAAAACACTAGCATCAAACACCAATACAGAAAATACTAACTTTTCATCTTTACAGTTTGAACAATTTCAGTGACTTCAAACAAAGTAACATTTTCTTCAAAGAAAAGAGAGACATTCTTTCACATGATTTATTTAATTTTTTAGAACATAACTTCTTTAAGGTAAATGAAAATGAGCAGTTTTCTTCAATAGTCTGTAGTAATTTACGGAATTACAGTAATGAGAAAAAAAAGGTAGAAACTAAAAGTTCATACTGTAATTCGAACAAATAATTGAGGGGCTAATACTGCCTCTCTCTAGCATCAGGCCACATGTTGTCATCAACATCACATCTAATGTTCTCTCTTGCCATGCACCTGGGGAAGAACCTTCTGGAGGGCCTTATCCATCCCTGGCAGTGCTCTGGACTCGTGTCCTCACAAAAGAGACATTTGGTCATGTGGGTGGTGACCAAACACTTTTGTTGCACCCTCAACCCTGCCTCTCTCAATGAGAGACCATGGTTCATGACATGCTCTATAAGTGTAGCCCTTATTTCATCTAAAATAACAGCTCTTTGTCTTACTCCACGCATCCGCCCTCTCCCTGCCACCCTTCTCCCTCCACGAACCCGTCTTCCTTATTCCATTTCCAAAATGAGTCTTTCTGAGCTCTACCTATATATACTGTAATATATATATCTATATATGTGTGTGTGTTCACTAACAAGTCTAAAACAAGACACCTGCTTAGCCTTTCAGCTGAAATTGCAATCAGCAGTGTTTGAGAGGCACCAGGCTGAACTCTATTCCGTTTTGAATGTGTGGTTCACAGTTTGGACAGCAGTGTGTTAGCATTTGAACAAAGTGCTGTAAATCCACAGTGTTGTGCAGGTTGTGGTTAAAGTCACGGGATAAGTGTGTAGAGTTTTGAAAACTGTGTTCAAGCAATGAAAAACAAACTAGAGTTTGGTCCACATGAACTGCTGCTGTGCAGACTGTAGTTAGAGTTTTGCACATGTGACTCCAGTTGTGCCCACTGTCGTTTAGCAAACGAAAAAAACTGTAATACAGTTATACATGAATCTGCACACTCCGGTACAGTAGGTGGCGGTATGCACCTAGGCAAGTTGGTTGCGATCCGCCATTCAAATTTAAAGAAGAAGAAGAAGAAGCCGGTCTAACCAAGTTTGGACTACATTGCTTGCCGTACTATACTGACTAGCTTAACATGTGTGCCGGTTAGACTGTTTCCTTAAAATATCCCCCAGAATGGCTTTTCAGTGTCAACGAGACTGCTATATGAAAGAGGTATGAAGCGGTTTTATAATAATTCATCAGCGCTGCACTATTTAATAGCGCGCAAAACACCACGTTACCATTTTAGCTCTGCTGAGAGGGTTAGCATGGTTGCTAACTACAGTAGAAGCACAGTCTTAACTATGGGAACACGAGCCAGTCACCCACTAACTCACGTTACTATCACATTTAGTTTAGGGCATTGCACGTTTGGTATTTGTTAAGTTGCATAATGTAACGTAAACACGTCAGAGTAGCCCATTGTGGACTCAAAGCTAGGCCATCGCTATGTTGTCAAAATGCAACGTCAGGGTTTTGTAATTTAACGCTCTAGCGTTATGTAATAATTCACACAGTAGCTCGCGGTTAAATGGACGCATTTATTATTCTGGTTTGTTTTGTTCAAAGACTTTACTAAAGGTTTATAATCAGACATCTGATCGATCATTGCCTGACTCCCTCCCCCTGAAGGTTGTTTACATGTCCTCGTGGTTTTCCTTGTAGTTTGTGACCTCGGTAGTGTCCTGCTGCCCAGCTGAGCTCAAACATGAAGTCAATGGAAAGAAAGAAAAACTCAAGGGCTTCAATGTGAAGCTCCAAGACACCATCTTGTTTCCTGAAGGAGGCGGCCAAGTAAGACTTTTCTATATCAGCTGTAAGTGTTTCGTATCAGAAGTATTTAACAAGCCACACTACATGTCACTGTTGTCCTCCTTCAGCCAGATGACCACGGGCTGATTGGAGATGTCCCAGTCTTGAGGGTGACGAGGCAGGGACCTGACGCCGTGCACTTTGTGAGCTCACCTCTGGAGGTGGGTCAGGAGGTGCAGGTGAAGGTGGACTGGGAAAGGAGGTTTGACCACATGCAGCAACACTCAGGTGAGTATCTGAACGCCAATGGTCAGGGACTGTTGTCTCTCACATTGATATAACACACTTGCTCTAAGCTGCAATTGTTTTTTTCCTGTTCCACAGGTCAACATTTGATCTCGGTTTTGGCAGAGAACCTTTTTGGATACGAGACCACATCCTGGTATATTACCGCTGCACTGCGTTATTTCCCTGTAACTATAAAAACCTGTGAATTTATAGCTCTTCTGTTTTTCTTTTGTTTCTCAGGGAACTGGGGCGTCAGAGAGGGGTCATTGAACTGGACACTCCCTCTGTGAAGCCTGCCCAGCTCCAGGCTCTGGAGGAAGCCTTAAACGAAAAGATCAGACTCCATATCCCCGTCACCGTTCAGCTCCTCTCTAGAGATGATCCTTCTGTGGAAAAGGTGCATTTACTGATATTACTGCTGCTAAAGTATGGCCCTCTTACTGCGCGATCGATTCAGGTTTTAGATATTATTTCGATAATATTTTTCTTTTGACTGTACGACATCTATTAAAAATAGATTTTACTTCAGTCTATCACATGAGGCGTGTGTGTGTGTGTTTTGATTTTATATCTACAAGGTGAGGAGTCGGGGGCTTCCAGACGACCTTGCATGGCCGATAAGGATCATCGATATCGAGGGTGTTGATGCCAACATGTGCTGCGGAACCCATGTGTCCAACCTCAGTCACTTACAGGTTTAACTTCCCACACGCACACTTAAATTGGCCTCATCTGACTTATACAATACTTTTTTACATATATTATATACAATCCAAACATGGATCCATGTCATATTTGTAACATTTCTCTTTATCTGAATTTTAGGTTATAAAGCTACAGGGAACTGAGAAAGGAAAGAAAAACAAAACAAACCTGATCTTCCTGGTAGGAAACAGGGTTTTGAAGTATGCCGAGAAAAGCCACAGCACAGAGCGATCACTGGTGGCTCTCCTGAAGTAAGTCTGACTCATCGAAATATCACTATTATGAGTGCAGTTCATTCTTGGGAATTTTATGATGGGGAGAAAAGAAAAAAAACTTTTGTTCAACAGTAATGGACCCAATGAGCACGTTCAGGTCGTTGAGAAGTTGCAGAAGTCTGTTAAACTACTACAAAAAGTAAGAACATTTCATCAGTGATTTCTAACTGGATATGTGTGTGTTTGCTGCTGCATAACACACTGCACAAAAGGGCTCTAACTTTCATAAACATGTCTTGGGCAGACTAACGTGAGCCTGCTACGAGACATGGCCGTCCTCATCACCGAGAACTTTAAGAACAACCCCCAAAGAGGAAACTTCTTCAGCTTCCACAAGTAAGAGAGGGCTTGTCGGTGAATTCAGCATTAATGTTTAAAATCCATCTTTAGAAGTATTAAATAGTCTTTCTTTCTACAGGAAAGGCGGCGACCATGAGTTTATGAATATTATTGCCAATGAAATAAACATTGAGGTAAGTTTATGACTCGACTGCTCACTTCTTGGTATTAGCTGTTAAATGTTTTTGTTAACTTTAATTTGCTCTTAGGAAACTTTGGTTTTCCTGACTGTTGGAGAGGAGAAGGGGCCCGCTTTGTTTCTCCTGGCTGGACCCAGTGGACAAGTGGCTGAGATGGGCCCGCGGTAAGACTCCACCACATTCATTTAGGCTCCGCCTTTAATTTAAGATGGCACTATAGGATGTGTTCTGTGCTCCCCAGGGTGTTGGAGATGCTCCAAGGGAAGGGGGCCGGAAAAAATGGACGTTTCCAAGGAAAAGTCAACAGCTTGGCTCGGAGAGGGGAGGTGGAGGCTCTCCTGCAGCAGCACTGCAAACATCACACATCAGAGGAATAATAGACTCAATGTTTCATGACAAAAACATATTTCTTTAGGCAATAATGATAGCTAATTTCTGTGATAATGTTCATTACTGGATCTTCTGTACATATGATTCTCACGTGCAGTTTTTATTGATTTAGAAATAGTCTGTCAAATCTCATTGCCAGTCTCATTAAGTCCTTTTGTATGTGGAGTCCGTATTAAATGTCTAGCTCAAGGCACCTCAATGTTTAATTTAACAGACGATTAAACTTGTTTTTTTATTAAATTGCTGCTGCTCATATTGTTCAGCTTATTAGACAATAGACACCAGTTTAATTATTATTTATTTAAAAGACTTGTGAAAATGTAATATACAAAAGACGGACACGGTAAACACGAGTAAAGTCTTAATTTGTTTTTGGCACGATTACGTTGACTAGAAACTCTTGTATGTTGTAATGCAACAGTCCTGTAATAAATACAGTGGTGAAACTTTTTTCATAGTAATCATTTCAAATTGCTGTTAATCACCAAATTTACATTTAAGTTACCAAAATAGTAGAAACACCTGACCTTAATGTGCAATCGCATACATATAAACCCAAGTGCTGAAATTCTTGCACTCACTTTTACCATCAAATGAACAATTAAGAGTCGATTACAGGACGGTTGTCATTAAACTATACAATGGGTTCTAGGGGTGTGTGTGTGTTAGAAATCAGTGTTGGAAACATTACAAGTGTATTGCTAAAGAATCTCAGTTTAGCGGTGTAGAATAAGTGCTCATAGTAAAATATAAGAGTGCAATTGTGCAAGCGCCCCATCCCATTTAGATCTTTATAAAATACTAGAGGCAGTACAAAAAGAGATTGCGAGATTGTTTGGCAGTAGACGTGGACGGTTAGTGTGACCATCCTGTCGACTTTGAGTCCACCGCTCCGGGTTATTGTAGTGGTCTCACGATCTTCATTGAGATGTAGTTCTGTAAAAAGGCCAAAAAAGAACAATCTAGTTACTGATGCTCATGAAGCACACAACTTCACATCACCTGCCACGTTACGGTGAACGTGTGTGTGTGTGTGTGTGTGTGTGTGTGAGACCACTGCATGCACTTGAGTTCTACCAGCTCGATATAATAGTCAGATCATCGTCCGTCCTTACCGGTAAAGAGTACAACAGGATGGCGAGGAAGAGCACCACTATGGTGAGGAGGATGAGTCCGATGAAGAGGCACCGGAACCTTCTCCACACGATGAACTTCATGGTCTTGCATGGGTTGGTGAACCAGAAGAAGGACGTTTCTGGGCGACTGAGGGTCGTGGGAAAATGAAAGACGGGGTGAAATTTGATATTTTGCTTCCAAAAAAAAAAGTCTGATATTTTAATAAGGTAAGAAACATGATCAAGATACATTTTTAATCTGCAGGATGGTAGATGGGCATGTTTCACAGGCGGGGTTCTTACTTGGGAGGGTCCAGTTTGGGGTTCATATTGGGCTCGTCCCTGCCCTTTCCTGCAGGTTTCTCATCTGCTTGTTCGTCACCGACAATCTCCAGCGTCATCTCCACCTTTCCCTGTGAGCAAGACGAGTCGAAAAGGTGAGCAACACACTGCAGAACCACGCAGGGACAATACGGATCTCTGACACTTTCAGAATATTCAAATGAAGCAGAATCTATTCAGACTCATGCAGGTGATTACAAACCATTAAAACATTTTTTTTTGCCGTAACAAATATAAAAGACAATATCAGTGTTCCTCTGATTAAATTAGTTAATGTGGAAACCCAGCTGACCAATTAGAACAAAGCTGAGATGCAGGAATGATTTCATTCCTTTTCTTGGTTCACCCAAAACATTATTTAGCCAAAGATGATCTTTACTTCATTCCTTAATGCTGGCAAAAAGTCCACTGCTGTGTTTTAAGTGAGAGTTTTCTCCCCATCTACTCTCATAGCTCCAAAAATGTATTTAAAAATAAAGCATCCATCTTTGGGTGTATTTTCTATTCATACTTACGCCCAGGACCTTCTGTCCATCTTGTTCGATAGAACACGGCCACCAGCCTCGGACCGACTGCTGAGCAAACAGAGACTTGGCTTGGTCCGACTTGAGTGGAGCTCCCGTTTCCAAATCCTCCATCATCTTCAGAGAGCACTTCTCTGGGGTCTTTGCAGGAGCCACCAGGTTACGCAGATCCAGCTCCACAGTGCCTGGGACCACAGAGTATTATACTATGAACGGACAGGGGTTGTAATGGCTGAAGGAAAATATGAAGCTAAATATATATATTATATTTTTAAAAGCTTTGTTTGTTTAACTTTAAAAGTCTCACCAAGGTAATCATCCAGTGAGAATTTGTCATTATCCCATATTTGGACAATAAGCTTGGGGGGAATCCTGAACTCTGTGTTGTCGAGACTCCAGAATTGCTCCTGTTGAATAAAGAAATTGGGAAAAAAACGTTTTAGATTTGATCAATGCAGGCGACATTTTTTCAAATCTGTACAGCATCGTTGAAGCCTTCAGATACGCCTCACCTTCTTGGAAACCAGGCAGAGTTGTTCAGCCGGCAGGTACTCAAAGTCAAAGATGAGCCTCCAGTTGAAGTTGCCGTCTCCGTCCAGAGACCTGTAGTGGACGTCAGTCTTCTGCTTGTTGTCCTCCATGCCCGGCATCCAGCTGACCACAGGGAACAACAGGTGTGAGCATTCATTGTCCGGTTCCACGGTAACCTTTTACGATACAAGCTTTTAAAGAATTCGAATAAATGTAAAATCAGCTCAAAAGAAGATTTTAGTAATTGCCGCTGATGAAAAAAGCATTAAAAAGGCCAGCAAAAAAAAATCTGCCAAAAATGTTAAAGTAAAAGCCATGAAGACCGCATCAGTAGCTAGTATCAATCTCACAATAATATTTCACCAACGCAATCGACAAGTGTTTGACTTACCCTTTGACGTAGATGTCACTCATGTGCTCTCCCGTGATGCTGGTCTCGTCTAAGGTCACATCCGTGGTGTTCCAGATGACCGCACGCAGGATATACCTGACAATTTTTTTAAAAGGCGTTGACTCGGTGACGTCCAATGGGACCAGCGATGACGCATCGAAATTTCGGCGCAGCACTCACTTCTTAGGCTTGCGTGGCGTGATGTCAAAGGGAGGTCCAGGGGGGCCGATGCTTTTGGGGAAAACATCCACCCACATCTGAAGCCGTCCCTAAACGAACACGTTATAAAAAAAACATGTTTTACTAAAATGGCGGCTTCAGGGTGATCGTGGACAGAAACAAAGTGTTTGGGCCGTGACATTAACCTGAGAGATGTTGGGCTGGAAGGAGCTGTAAAGGGTCCGGGTCTCCACGTGTTCGGGGGCGAGTCCTTGTTTTCGGAGCACGTGCAGACAGAGGCGTTCCCGGGCCGGACCGAGGTGCTCGTGAATTTCCTTGTTGTTCTCTGGACGTGGAAACGAGATACAGCTCAATTAGGTTTATTTTATAATACAATTAGTCAGATCAGATGTGGGAAAAGAATGAGACAATAAATGTAATGTTTGATACCGTTTTGAATGTCAGCTGATCCACTTTGATCCAGACAGCACAACATTACACATTGAGATATTTTCGACGTTCATGAACGATGAATCTGAGCGACCTTGGTGTACCCGGGATTTTTCCTTTCGCAAAATCATGATGTTTTTTTGTGAATATTTTTCCAACTTTTAATTTATTTCCAATAAATTTGGTATAAAACATGCATGTACCCCTCAGAAGGAATATTAACATTGGAGATAAATACTTTACAAAACTAATGACATTTCCACCAGCCTCAGCTCTACTTTATGTTTAGTCCTACCTCGCAAATGTCGGCATGTTAGCGTCATCATTGTGACCAAAACACAGCCTCAGAGCTGCGAGTGTGGCTGTAGACTCCTCGTCTCGTTAAATACATACTTTAAAGCTTGCCGATATATTAGCTTGCAGAAAACATTGCATCTATTAAGTCATGACTATTAATGGCATGTGATAAACAGTAATGGTGGTTGGACGACTGATTCAGATGAAGCTGCCCATTAAGCCAGTTACAGCTTAGCCCGGGTAGATATAAAAGGTTGGGGCATGCCGCAAAGTATCTGCTCTTTGCTTGAATGAGTGTAGGCCTCGTACGTTAGGTCAGGACTGGAGAACGGTGTCAGCCGCCAAACATCATTTTACATAAATACAGTGTTTCCGTAAAAAGTCATCCAACTTTTGGCCCATTTCACTGGGAATGAATCACTGTAAATGAATTGCAAGCCACTCAAACGTGTGCCACAGGTGTACAGGTCACACCAATAGAGATATAATAATAAAATCAGTGTTACTGATGAATCAAACACACAATTATATTTTTAAACCTTACCAAACTGAGCCAGTGTGTATTCTTTGCCATTGAAGACCATGGATGTGCCGTTGTCTTCCGTCCTGGGCTTGGACAGGCCTTTGAGCCGAGCCAGGTTATCCAGGACCTCAGACGGCTTCAGCTGGTCCCGCCACTTGTTGATGCCCGAACTGAGACAAAAACAGAATTTTAAAAAGGATTGATCATGAACGCAGGTTTTTTTTTTTTTTAAAGAAACATTTCCTAAAGTTTCCCCCTCAAGGGGTTTCCCTTACATGCAGTAGCTTTGGGGCAGGCCACAGTAGGAGTTGTATCGGGACAGGAAGCGGTTCTCCAGGTCTATCACCGTCTCGCCGACCTTCTCGTCGCGGCTCAGAAGATCATAATCGTAGATGGAGATTTTTAGGTCCTTGTCCTGGGGCAGGTAACACGCCATCTCAAACATCCTAAAACAAAAAAGGAGTGTTTAAATACGGTGCAACTTCTCACTCTTAAGAAAGTATGGCCTGCAATATCAACATATTCTTCAGAGCTTAAAAGTAGTCCATTGGTCGCGTTTACCTTCCAAACACAGGGCTCGTGCAGTTGGGTATGTAATGGTCTCGATCATCAATCGTCTTTTTACCCAGAGACATCTTTATGTATGGATCGCACTGAGCAGGAGAGAGAGAGAGAGAGAACACAAGTTCAAGCGTAAGACGCCGAAGCGTGCCGATTTTATTCCTACTAATTAAAATGCAACACAGCGAAAATGAATTCTCACTCTGCCATTATTGTCTTTGGGCTGCAGGTCTATGGCCCGGATCACATAGATCCTGACCAGACACTCCTGAGGTCTACTCTCCGGCAGCTCTCTGAACTGACGGGGAGGCGGAGTGACGCCTGGGTCGTCTGGCAGAGGGTACACCTTGAAAGAACCCTGCACGTACAAGAACACACACACATACACTCTAAAGCACTGGCTTTCAGCCTGAGCCGAGGAGATTTCACAGCTTTATTTTGGATAGATTCGGATCGAGTGTTAGGTGTTCTGAATGTCTACCTTTAGCTCTCCGACCACAGAGGGGTCAGTATCCCCATTTTCGTTCTTGCCCCGGTACAGCTTGAAGGTGCAGCAGAAATCAGTCAGCCCTTTGAACTCTGGGACATCCTCCAGTCCGCATTCATACACCTGAGGATACACATCACGCATGCAGGTCATCGACAACACTCGGCGATAAGACATACAAACAAATCAAGTGAAGTAACACTGTAAAGTCTGCCGTGTGTATGAAGAAATGAACTTACTTTGAGGGTGTCGTATCCTTTTTTGAGGTACGGGCCACATCTCTGATGGTCTCCAGTCGAAGCGTAGAATTTACTCCACCAATCGACGGTCTCCTTTTCCTGAATATGGAATTTCTCATCGTGAAAATTCATATAAATACAAACATACGAATATGAAATCTCATTGATAGTCACTCGTTTACGCTCACCTTCTCTTCAAGCTTTGGAGAACGAAGATGTCATTTGGCACAAAAAAGAGAAGTAAAAAATACAGACACGTAGGAGTAACACATATGTAAACAAACACACAGATATACAATAGGCTACACATATTGACAAGGAAGTCAAACAGTGAAGGAAAGATTGAGAAGGAGGTCCGGGTTGCAATTTTTTACGACGGACAGCAGGTTGGAAGACAAGGGCGTAACAAAAAGGGTCCGTGCAGAACGTGCAGCTGCATTAAAGCCCCGGGCCACTAGGGGGCTCACTCGCACCACCCGTCCCGTGACTGACAACATGGCACCAGGAGTTTATAGACATCCACTCCTACCATGAGTGGGACCTGCCTTCGAGTTACGTTTACAATAATAATTATAATGCAATACTTATTTGAGTTCTGTATTCTAAATATGAAGCTACCTCCAGCTGCTTACTTTAGCATTTCATTAAACGGCTAGCTTGCGTCCGTCCCTAGCTATCATCTCTAAAGCTCACTAATTAAAGTTACACCCTGTTTGTTCCTATGACAACCAAAGTGGAAGAACTAAGAGCAAAAATTCAAGTGTAGAAATGGATTCAACACATTCCATTAGGGAGCGTTATGGTAATCCACTGCAACAGTCGGAAAATCTTCTCGGAAAATATTAGAAACTCTACTTCTAGCAAAAACTACTTCCATGCAAAAATAGATGCGTGGAAGCCTAATCTGCTTCAGAGCCCGTTTACATGTTGCACCCTTGGTGTGAAGAAGAAGAAAAAAAGATCAAAAAGTGCTCATTAAAATAGTGACAAATTAAGTCCAATCGCGGTCATCGTGACATTCTCCTGATTAACGGCATTGTGACGTCGTTTCGATACTTCTGTCGTAAAGCTGTGGATTAAGTGATCTCAGCCTTCCGGTGTCATTGGTGCCCAGCCGTGCGAATTAGAAAGCCATTATAATAATTTACCATACATACAAAGTGGGAGGTAGGGGAGGCCATTTTGTCGAGAGCAGCTGACATGCTGTGCATGAACTGTAAGCCAGAGTATTCAAGCCGGTCAAATTTGACTAGAGAGCCAAATTCTGCACTTCTTAGTGAGGAAACACGAGGAAACCGAAAACTACTTCTGGTAAACATGATGAAATATATTCTGTTGTTAGGTGTCGGCGGGAGTTATACCTGAACTTCTAGCAGGGGTCTCGTCTCCTCCATGTTAATAGAGAGATGTTTGGAAGGAGACGCCATCATAGCCACTGTAAGAAGTGGGAGGAAAACATTTGAATAAGGCTATTCATTTGTATTTAATAAGTTGGGAGTCATTTGTATTGCTTTGCATGAGACGCTTACTTTTAGAAGTCATGGCTCCCTCTGCAGTGATGACATAGGGGTCACATCTGAACTGCTCCAGAGTGGTGATGGTGCATTGACCGACCACAGGCTTCCTGCCAAATGGACGGTGGTCAATCACCTTCAGCACAATGGGAGGTGTGTACATCTCCTCCTTTGGAAGCAGCTGCATGAAGTTTGCGAGGGAAAAGAAATGTGACTTTACGAGATGGTTTAAAAGCCCTCTGCTTTGAGGTCGTTTTCAGGATTTCACTGCAAAAGATAAACAGTTCATCGTAATACGTTTGCTTCAGTTGCCCCGCATTTACCACTTTGAGGAAGAGGACCGAGCTGGGGAAGTTGGGGCTCTTCTTCATGTTCTTGATGACAACCGACTCCACCCTCTGCCCCCCACACTCCACCACCAGGCTGGGCGAAGACACCGAGGCCAGCTGGAAGGGCTCCATGTTCCTCAGGCCCCATGCAAGAATCTGAACACACACACACACACACACACACACACACACACACACACACACACACACACAGAGGTGATGGTAAGAGACATTATGTACATCAGTTCAGAGGGCCGGTGTCTAAAAGGTGTGTGTTACCTCCACAGCAGTGAGCTGCACCACAGGCCGGATGCCCTGAGGAACCATGTAGAGATGTTCTCCTCTCTTAGAGGGAAACAGGGGAAGATCTGACTCTCCCGACTACAAAAGACAGAGACAGTAGAGTATGAATTATGCATGCTTTTATGTTTACACACACACGCCTCAATAACATGGCTGTGTTTTAAAAACTGTAAAGTAGCCAGGACAAACCTTGTCTTTAAGGATGAGTTCTGCCGCCAGCAGCGCCTCCCCCGCCTTCTGACCCTTCTGGATAATGGGGTACCACAGCAGCTTGGGTGTCTGGTCCATGCCTGGATGCAACTTCACCAGCGGTGCGCAAACACTGCGGCCCAGCAGCTCATCTTTCCCCTGGGCAGAAGATGACATCATGCCTTAAGCGAGAGAGACTTTTAGGAAAACATCACAGTTTCAGAGGAAAGGTGGACAATTTTATAAGAAGGAAGAAAACATAAGAAATGACACTTCACACCATAAACGTCTAACTTGAATATCAAGACCATTAGAGGGCCATTAGACATTTTCTGCTTGAGATATTTTAGCGAAATTAATTTAATTCATGGTTCCCAAATTGAAATATTTGTCACTTTACATGCAATAATCCACAGTTGACTGTATTTCAGGGTACATCATTATACAAAGCTTCTCCATGTACCACTTGGTCATTGTCGTAGAACTCCAGAACAACTTCAGGGGGGCGCTGAGCAATGTTCTGGGGGTCTCCGAAAATCTCGATGTCATTGAAGATCAGAGTCTGATCCCAGGTCGGGTTCAGTGTTGCCCGCAACTTCTCTGTAGTCTGACTAACATGCAGGAAGGAGACGTGTGCATATGGATCTGCAAAGAAGAAGAAAAAACACACACATGGTTTAATGGTCGTCTTTCCACATCCATCATTTCTGCAAGAAGTTGAACCTTACCTGAAAAACTATCTTTGTCCATAGATGCCAAGTTCTGTGCCTGGTAGACGTAGACACGCAGATGGTACATGTGAGACTCTGTGGAGAGGGAGAAGAATAAATAATCTCATTTAAGTGCATGTATTTGTACGTGCACTCTCATTCATAAGTGTCACTATCTGCATCACTCACTGTCAAAGGTGCAGGACACGGTGGGCGTGTTGGCTCCAAACATCTTGGTGGCGTCCTTGGATCCTTTCTCTTTATCGTCATTATCAACACCCTGCAGAGTAACCGGAAGCGTTTAATTTGTTTATGCGTCATACCGCCAAATAAAAAGACGCCACCATGGCACTGTAGATGTATTTAAGACACAAGTAAATATTTGGCGACATAACAAGCCCGGATCCGGTTCATTCTCTAATACCGGCCTTTCCTCTCCGACTCATATGTGGTCGGTTTTGTGTTACATTGAAGCCATTTGAGCCACACTCAAACATTCTCTATCTCCACTCACCAACGCCCCCTCCAGTTTGAAGATGGCAGAGGCTCCGAGCCGGTCCTCCGGCGCCATCTTCCGCCTCCAGCGCCTGCGACGGAACGTATCCGAAGAACGCTCCTTCCTGTGGAACTTCCAGCCAATCAGAGACGAGAACTCCCAGCCGTCAACGTCCCCTTGGTCCCGCTTCTGTAACCAAAAGATAAAACGAATAGCTAAAACGTTGTTTTTTTTAATGAAATGAGTGATGCCCGATGACCCTGCTCTGACCTCCACAGCGCCTCCTGCAGGGACTGCAGCTCTGGTGCGGCGTCGAACAAGCCTCCTCCTGCGGTGGATGTGGTACACCTTTTCTGCAGGGACCCAGGACCGGGGCTTGTCATCTGGGGGGAAAGTGACTCCATACTCCCAACCTGCGAGGTGCAAACGGACACACAAACAATCTGACTTGCAATTTGGACACAAGCATATTGTTTTATTTGATATTATGACCAAGCAAGGAGGCAAATCAGGGACCTGGGAGAGAAATGCAATTTTCTCATTTATTTATGCCTCCAAACGTCTTGAAGAACACGCCTCTCTGAATGTTAGCCGGTGGTGTGTGAATGCTGCACCTTGATCATCCACAGCTCTGTTGTCATCCACCGTCCACTCCTCCTCCCACACCCAGCCGGAAGGACGCTCAAACTCTGCAGGGTTGCGGCTCTTCTCTCCATTCTGTGGGACATAAAACCTCAGCTTCCATTTTTTTCATTTATTAACGGCCCTCTCATAAAGATTAGTTCTTACATCATGGACATCTGGAGGAAAAACAGAATGTAAAAATATATATAAAAATGGAAATTCAATGTGTTTCTGTGTCGTCGTCATGCATGTCTTTGTGCTTGTGTGATATTTAAAAAGCCACCAGGCACATTTGCACGTCGGCGTGCACGTCTCACCACGTCGGTGTACTGCTCGGAGGCGGGCTTCCAATCTCCACCCGGGTAGCGAGTCTCGTTCTGGTACACCTCGTCCATGAACTCCTTGTGTCCTGCATCGGCCTCGGTTAAGAGACTGAAACACAAAGTCAAACCTGTGTGTGAGAAATATGGAAACACATTTGACCAAAAAAAACTATTATCATGCCAATGTGACATTTGGCACCCTCCGGTGGTAGTATTCAAAAATCCTGGCACGCAGACACATGTCATAACTTTTGGTATGATGGAGTTATTATAAGTGCTGCACAGTGTGGAGCGATAAGTTGGGAGGAACCAGACTGTTGATTGAACTTTTTTTTTAAAAGAAGATTTTCTCCAAATCAAGCTGTCAGAGTGCGAGTTCCTCTTGTTGCTCTGCATATGCATTTCTTTGGGATATATTGAAACTGTTCGCTTATGATGCGAAAAGATATAAACAATATAAAGAGGTCTCGTCTCGAAACAATCTGCATATACTATAATTCTCCATTTTATTCTGCCCTTTTTCATCAACTGTCTTCACGTGCCAGAAATACCGCAGAGAGCGACTCTAAAATGTACTTACGACTTTGGCATGTAAACAAACAATTACACAGTCAAGTGTAGAGTGTGTTTTGGAGATGGATTTAAGAGTAACTGTACATAACCTCTAGTTCACCAGCACAGTCTGGTACCGTGTCATTAAAGCATGACAGGAATGTAAACAAGGTGAACAGACATCGCCCACTTCCTCTTCTCTAAGTCCACGGAATGCGTGTTCACTGGAAAGAGTGCACCTCCGACCTCCATCGCATGGCGACACACACACACACACCTTTAGAGGAGGAAAGATGCCAAATTGTCACCGATAAATACACTCACGCTCTCTCCGGGTCGATGAACCACTCGGCTTCCCACTCCCATCCTCTCGGAGGCAGGAAGTACTCTCGTTTCAGCTTCAGTTTGCCAGTTAAATCGGAAAATTTGTGGCGCCCCACGAGTCCTGTGGTCCCCCAACTCCCAAACACCTCGGCCTGGTTCTCGTACTGAAAATGCAAAAGGATGACATGTTCAGCGTAAGCGCCTCTCTCTCTTCCCTCTCGCATTCAAATTAACTTTTTGGCTTAGGCAAATGCATAAAACACATCCTTTCTATTGTGAGCATCAGGGAACCGTAATATTTCGGAGCACCCCGTACCAGCTCAGCAAACACGCTGAAGGTTCCCTCGGTGTAGGAATTGAACTTCTTCTCATGTGCAGCCAGACCCAGCCACATGTTGACTCGGATCTGAACCGGCACCTTCAGGCCCTTGTTCTTGTCCATGGGGTACTGAAGGGAACAAAACAAAGAAATGACATGATGATGTCAGATACATTAATTACCAAACGTACCAACACTTCTGACAGACACCAACATCACGGAGGTCTGGATCGTGGAATATGCCCACTACCAAGTATGCCATGGCCCTGTTGATGCTCCGCCCACTCCTCCTCTCTACCTCCATCTGTCTGATGGGTCACGGAGGTCTGGATCGTGGTCCATGCCAACTACCAACTATTCAGACACTCTGTCATATTCATTAAATGTGTTTTAACTCAAATGTTTCCTTCTGGTCACATGACATCTATTGCATCTGTCCATCTTGGAGAGGGATTCTCCTCTGTTGCTCTACTGAAGGTTTCTTCCCTGTTTTTCCCTGTGAAAGAGTTTTTTCTATTTCTTGGGAGTTTCTCCTGATCCGATGTGGGGTCAAAGGTCAGGGATGTCGTATGTGTCCAGATTGTTAAGCCCTTTGAGGCAAATTTGTAATTTGTGATATTGGGCTATAGAAAATAAACTGAATTGAACATCAGTTCAGATGGCAACTAATACAACGGATTACGACATAAATGCGTCTTGACGTGCACCTGTAAAAAGACGGTCTGTGTCTTGCCACAGTGCTGCCCACACGCCTGGTCGCTGTGTGTGGAGTGGAGGACTTGGTGGGCAGGGATGCGACTGTAGGCCACCCTCTTCTCCCCCCGCAGCATCCAGATGATCACGTCAGGCATGCTGTTCTGGGGCTGGACAACAACAACAACAACAAAAACAGGAGAACCAATGCAGAATTATGGATGAGCAAAGCAACACACCACTTGGAACCATTATTTTAGGTGGTGCAGACCTCGTCAGCCAGCTGTTTGAGTTTCTCCGCCCAGGTCTCCAGGTCCGGCAGCGTGTCTCGGATCTCGGTGGCCTCCTCCCTCATGCGCCGGGCTCCGTCCTTGATGCTGGTCAATGAGCTTTCTCGTAGCTTCTTGATCTGAAGGTCCAGGGACGTCAGGTTGGAGCAGCCCTCCAGCTCCGGCGTTGGGAAACTGGGGGAGGAGAGCGGCGACGAGAATGGGACATCGTGAGATTAAAATAATGTAACTTCTTCCACCGGGTCTCGTGTCATTTGTGTTTGGGTGAACACGCTTTCATTCTGTTCTGTCAGACTCTCTTGAGGTTCATCTTGACTTTGTAATACATTGAAAAAGGTGCGTCGACAACAGAAATAAGACATCACGTCCTTCATTCACCTTTCTATGTCTTCAATCAGCTGATTGAGCAACTTCAGCCACACCTCCACAAGTTGGTTGTCGGAGACTTTAGCCGACATGGCAGTTTTAAACGACTCCAGGTTGGATTGCTGCAAGAAAAACAAAATGGAGGGGGTGAGGATGACGCTCTCCCATCTATAACCTCTGTGACTCACATACACATTAGGACAATACAGTATGCTTCAATGGCTGCAAACCCATCGATAAGTCATAACGTCAACGTTTGAGGACGACGCGGCATTACCAGGCGGTGAGCAATGTAGAGGATGATGTTGACAGAGTCCAGGCGGTGGCTGATGTCCTCCCAGCACGAGAGAACCACAACCACTGGCTTGGTGTTCACCCAGGGCAGGTAATAGTAGTGGTTACCTGGAACAAGTACACACACACATTTAAAATCCAGCAGGTTTTAGTGCCTCTTTACTGCGTGACACTAGATAGTAGCTTCCTCACTCACCATCAAACACAGCACAGCTATACTGTGTGGTGGAGGACAGCGGTTTGCAGGTTGTGTCCAATTTGTTGCCGTAGTTACCGATGCTGACCTCAAACTGGATTGGCTCTCCCGGTTCATGTATCATGGATGCGCTGTGGAACACTGCACACAGACTGTAGTTCCTCCTCCTCTGGTACTTCTAATGAAGGGAAAGAAAAAGAAGAAATAGAAGGTAGATTTTTTTTTTTTAACCAATGAGAGAAGGACGAGGGAAACGGAACCATACTCGTCGGGTATAGCCGGGCGGATAAATGGGCACTACACCTGCACCACCAGGATGTCGTCGCTGTGGATAGCGTCGACCGTCTTGTCTGCTTTGCCCTCCATCTTGGTGGACAGCTCCACCAGGACCCTGCCCCTGTAGGCCACGCCCTCTCCCTGCAAAAACATCGATATGAAAAAACAGGTGAAAAGGGAGGAAACGTACAAAATGTGGAAAAGATTCAGAAGAAAAAATAAAATGTTCACTACTTTGCCATAGTTGAGATCCTGATAGGGGTCTGGCAGGCCGGTGAACTCTCTGGGGCTGCCGTACAGGTTGATGTAGCAGGGCCCAAAGACGGGCAGGAAACCCACTTCAGACTGCCCCGTGTTAGCTGTGGAGAGATGATGGACTTAAAATCCCTTTATAATCAGACACAGAGAGAAGCGATGCCAAGCTTTGATGTTAGTACATCGGTGTTGTGGTATTAGAGGAGAGGCTGATTAACAGCTTGGAGGTGGAAACAGTGAATGCTGGGTAAGCGAGTGGCAGGCGACAAAACGGTTAGACACTTAAATACTGATATCGAAGAGCACAGCACAGCTTCATTGGCAATCTGCACAAAAAGACTAATTCAGCGTGCACAACATGCTTAAACGTGTTACATGTCATGCAACACAGGAAGGGGAAAAGAGCACAATTGAACCTTCGTATGATGGCATTTCCCCATTTACTGCATGTTCCTCTATTCCAGGAGAAAAAAAAGACAATTCAAGTACCACTTAGATAGAAGTCGTCACCAACAGGCATGTCAGTGTAAAAATAGTTTTCAAATTGTAAAAAAAAATGTCAGGGCTTTCACAAAAGATCCAGACCTATTAGGGACTTAATTTCCAATTATTATTTAAAAAATTAAATAATGTTTCATTCAAAACAAAATCCCACCTTCAATCTCTCCACCAGAGGAGGCTATCTTGGCCAGGTTTAGGTATGTAGTGCCGATAGCATCATTTCCTGTCAAACGATCCCTGCAACCACACATGACATGTTTAGACTCCCGACACACACATTTACAGGTAATTAACTGTGAAATAACATGCACATCTCAAAATCAGAGCATAAAAATGCTCAGATTGTTCACCAGGGGGGAAGTAGAAGGAGTAGAAAAACAAAGTATCTTTCTTGCTGTTGGCTTTTCAACTCTGTATTTATTGGGTCAGAGAGCCGAGCGTGTTCTCAACACCTCCTGGAGGCCCACACAGTTGTTCTAACCTTTCCTCTTGGACCTATTTCCCTTCAGCCTTCCTGAACCCGAGTTATCGGACAGTTTGTTCGCTCAGTAACACACAGTAATGAAATTATCCGAGAGACGGTGCCAACAGGATCCCAGAGAATGTTACTGAGGGGAAGGGAGGGGCCGCACAGCCTGAGTCATAAGCTGCTCCATTAGTCTCATGTGGTTGATGATGGCACACACACACACACACACACACACACACACACACACACACACACACACACACACACACACACACACACACACACACACACACACACACACACACACACACACACACACACACACACACACACACACACACACACACACTTAATGTTTTTAATATAAATTATACTCTTGTTCGACTTACCAATCAAAGACTGTCAGCTTGACCCGCTCACACATGGAGGGGAACTACAGGAAACACAAGAAGCAAGTTAAACGGGACAGAAATTCCTTCATCGTGACCATGACTTCTTTGTTCTGAGGCACTCGGTCAGAGCAACACTTCCCGTCCTCTCACCTTCACTTGGAGGTTCAGCACTTGGTTCCACTCGGGGTTTGCGTTCTTCTCAATGATCCGAGTGCACAGCTGGAGGGAAACAATCAATCAGCTTTGTCATCCATTACGCAATAACATAGTATCCCAGCATGCAACGCTGCAGCAAAGAAAATGTTCAGAAACCTTTTTGCCGGCAAAGCGAGCCTCTAAGAACGGATCCACCAGGTTCTTCTTGTTTTCATCTCCCCCGAAAAACTCTTTCATGGTCTGGACGAATGCGTCATCCACTGCAATGCAAAAAAACATTGGAAGAATTAATTAATCGATAATTTTCTCAGTTTTGATTTCAGCAAGCTAAATTGTATTTAAAAAAAAAAGATGTGCAGATTAAATTGCACAGGTGTCAAACATAGGGCCGGCGGCCCAAATTTAGCCCTCCACATCATTTTATGTGGCCCCTGATTGCTTGAAAAGACATACGAAGAAAGATATCCTGTGCTTTTATTTTGAAGGTTTCAAATTAAATGGATTCACGTTATAATATTAGAGAAATGTTCTTAAAAATAAAAATGGAAAGAAAGTTATTTAACAATATTTTCAGGAGTAGTTTATACAGTGTTTCAGTTACAACCCTCATGATGCTGATGTGGCCCACGGTGAAAATGAGTTTGACAGCCCTGATTCAATATAATATTAAATAACGAATATGTGATAATGTCTTACTCTGGGGAACGTCCTCCGCCCTGAACACCTTCAGCGACAGGGTGGCCCATCTCAGAGTCACACCAGCCGGCAGAAGCAGATTACTCTCGATGTCGTCCTGATCGTCACACGAGTCCCTCTTCTCTGCCTGCAGGGCGCGAGAAGAGACGGAACAGACAAGAGTTTCATGAAAGACGGCGAGGGACACAACCGCCATATTTACATGCGGAAAAGAGGAAGCAACCCAGCGCCGGTGAAAATCATCCCGAGAGCTGCAGTGCGAGTCGTACCGGAGGCTCGTCTCCGGCGCCCACAACGAAGAGGCTGACTTTGAGGTAGCCTTTGGCCCCGGAGCTGGAGTCATCTGGATCGTTCAGCAGGAGCCACTTCCTCATGACACAGTGGGCTGCATGACACACACACACACACACACACACACACACACACACACAGTCAGCACCATCGGGTAGCATGTCGGGGTAAATTAAATCTAACCGTAAAGTTATATGTTGTGCTTACTTTGTTTCTACCAAGTTAATACTTTCCCTCTGAAGGTCATGATAACGTAACAGTCTAATTAAATATTAAAGACAACGTTTTTTAGAAACTGTAAAAACAACTAATTAGGGTCCTCGTCGACTTCGTCGTAGAGGAACCTATTGTTTTTCAAAGGTTTATTATCCTTTGTTGTGTTCAAACGTCGTCTGGCCGCACACCGTACGCCCCAGCAAACAGAAATTCCACATGGACAAGCAGACTGGCGAAATTTTTTAGATTATTGAGTTTTCATATTCGTTTATAAAAACTTAGCACACACATTTGAAGTCAAAGATGTAGTTACCTGATATGATTTGAAAGCTTTGAAATGCTAATATGGCTCAATAGCGCCCCCTAGACTGTATTTTATGTTAAAAAGGCTACGTTATTTGCCCCCGATGACCGATTACCTTTAAATTCATCAGACATGTCCGCTTAGACCTGTTCTAAAAAAAAGTTCATTATGACCATAAGCTCCGCCCACTTAGATTTCCCGCCATTTTGAATTATGTCAAAAACACATTCTTTTCAACTCCTCCAAAACGATAGTTGCGATTCATACACGACTTGTTGTGGTTCATTATTCTTTCAATGCAATCAAAAATCTTTAAAAGATTGTTGATATCTCATTGTGTTCAGAGAATATGGAACAATGAACATCAAGGGGTGTGGCCTAATATTTAAAGACACCTAACTTCCAAATCACTTTGCCAATCCTCACCAAATTACTAGACTATGTTGACATGACATCCCTTAAAGTACCCTAATTGTTTCATAATATTTGAACATTAGGGGGCGCTACAATACATCCCTCAATATATGCCTTTTTTGCATTATTTTCTCACGTTTTGGGGTGTTGTTAAACAGTTAACTCCTCCTAGAGCTTATACCCGATTCATTCCAAACTAGGCCAGTATAGTCTTGAGACCTTTGTCTTGAGAAATCTTTGAAAGATTTAAAAAATATTAAAGTTTGTGCGTTCTCCAGACCGGCAAAGAAACACCATTCGCCATTAAAATGTAAGTTGATGTAACTCAGCCATACATTACCCAATCTGCTCCATATTCCTCGTATGTACTCACCTTGAAGACATCCATATGCTAATTTTAAATTCCAGTCATAGCGCCACCGAGTGGCCAAAGCAAATCAGCCTAAAAAGCATCACATTCACATGTAATTTATGTGAGAAGGTCTAGACTTCACGTGGATACACATGATGCATGTATATGTTCAAATTGTCACAGCGCCCCCTGCTGGCAACACTGGACTCTCGAATCTGCTCCAAACTTCTCATGCTTCATAGAATTCACGGCCTGAGGATATCAACAAGCCTTTTTTCACTCAGAGTAAAAGCGCCACCGACTAGCAAAGTAAAATCAGTGTCGCGTGACAAATGGTCAACCGCCCGAACGGCGGGCATGCGTTCTTGGCCGAGGGGGCCGGCGTCCGGCCGGCACCCCCGACGTGCGAAGCAGGAACGAGGACCCGTTCATCGCTGCTTGCAGCTTTAATTCACTTTTGATTTATCTTCTTGCAATTTTTCAAAGCCAAATATTTGATAATCTAAATGGGGGTTTGTCTACTTTTACTTAACCTTGCAGGAACTGATTGAAGTTAGCAACACCAACATCTTGTAAGTTGATAGAGGGAACTGTACATTTACACATCCAGCTGATACAGAGCCATAACATTCCTCTGGAGTCCCATTTCTGGCCACCAGGGGGTCTAATATTCACTCTGTTTAGCCCCCAACTTTTGCACACAAAAAATCAAAAAAATCCAATCCTCAGGTTTGAAAACAGAAACACCCACAAACAGTCTCCACATTATAAAAAACAATTCAAAATAAAACTAGAATAACGCTCTCTCATTCAGACCTGCACAAGACAAACGGCAGCAAATGTAAATGACACACAAATCTGTGGTTCGTGGCGAGCTCACCTGGTTCATCATAAACATAACCAACGTCCAGCTGTGTGAGAGAACACCAAATCAGCCGGATTTCATCCAGAGGCATTAACCAAATTATTTAAAACAAATGTGTGAAGACAAAATGAGACGAGGTACCTTGAACTCTCCCATGACACTGTCAGCCCTCAGCGAGTAGGAATTATAGACCTGCGGAGGAGATCGCTCTCGGTTTATATGCATTCGTACACATATTGACCCGAGAATTGAAAATTAAAATCTGCATCCGTGTACTGACCCGGAAGCTGATGTGCTTCTCAAACAGATCCGACGGGAGCATGTGGACGTTGTAGAAGAATATCTGCAAGAAGAAAAAAACATCCAAAGTTTCAATAAAAAGAATAAACATTTAGCACAATATAACCCAAGCTAAACTATTTAAAGTGTTAAACTGATCACATTTCAAACCCCCGTGTCTTTCTATGGCCTCTAGTACCTCGTCAAAGAAGGGGTTGTTCCCCCTCTTGATCCTCGTCCTGTGGGTCTGTCCACACACGTTCACCTTCACCACTGGTTTGACGTTGTTGCCAGACAGCTGGCGGGCCTCGATGATTCGGACACGAATCTGAAGGACGTGAAGCATCACGGGATCAATTTGGGTGAACCCATTCAACGTGTGACGGCTGCTTCTGTTCTAATGCACCTCAGGGCACCGAAATACTAACGACAGACGTAAACATAACCCGAGTAAACCCAAAAGTACCGTTGTGCCCACCTGGAAGGGACTTAGAATTTAAATATAAAAAAAGGAAGAAAAAATCTTGGGGCATGAAATACTTTTGTAATTAATGCCAAAAAAGGTACAAAATGAAATAAAAATGGATGATCTTGATCTGCGTATTAAGAATATAGCGCGATGGTTTTTGTTTTTACAGCCTAAAAATGTAAATGTGACACACAAAATATGAGACAAAATGTTTAATTTCTTGACTCGTATTCTTTGAATCTGAATTTTTATTAAAATCTACAAGGTAAGTAAATCAATATTTTAGCCAGTTCATATTCTGTTTAAAGTATTTTAGTCGGGTCAGAACACGAACAAGTCTACAGCCGTGTTATCAGCTTCACTAACGTTAGCATATTAAAATATGACCAGATTTAAAAAGCAGGTGATCCCCCAAAACTTCCATAACAATTCGTCCTCTAGGTGCATTTCAATCCTTGAGATAGCATATTCTAATGCATTTAAGATGAGTTATATAACGGAATAAGTAAAGGCAACACATGCGTCATTAAAATGTCTCTAAAACACGAACCGACCTGGAAGTCCTGAGGTTTATTGACGAGTCGGTGGCGATTCTGTGCCCGGGCCATCTTCCTCCGAAGGCTAACGGACTGACCGGGTGTCGAGGGAACGCCTGCCGAGCCACTCAGGCCCCCGTCGGGTAAAGTCTCCTCTCCCTCCTCACCACCACCTCCACCTAAATCAGCAGGGAAAAAAAGAAGATTATTTAGTATCTGGCACACATTTAATGCCACCAATCTTCACAGCATCACTCAGGACTACGCCACACACCAGCGTCCACTGTGGAGTCTCCCGCCTGAGGGTCATTGAGGTTCGGCGCGGCATTGGCTGGAGGGTCGTAGCCAATCACAAGATCGATGGTCGCCTGGAATTAAATAATTGTGTTATTTATTTCACTATTCCTTCCTGTTGCTAATATTTGTCTTTTATTCACCCAGAAAGAAACTTACTCCAATACCCTGTCCGCTTGCATTGACCAAAGGAACATTTTTGGATGGCAGTGATCTCATTTGCCCTGAGGCGAGGTCTCTCAGAGAGATTTTGGTGGACCCTAGGAATCTGTTACGGGAAGAAAAAAAACACACAACAGGGAATAAAAGCATGTGCTTGGCAAGTATTCTGCACAGATTTCCTGAATTATAAGGTCATAAAACGAGCTGCCATTCTAGTCAGGCAACGTATCAGTCATCAAGTTACAGACCACACAGAAACGCTGGATGTGAACTCAGTGATGTCACATTTACAAAGGGGACATAGAGCCGGTCGCCGCCCAGAGCTAACAAGCCCTGCATGCTGGGGTAAACAAACGCACCTCGGCAAGGAGGCACACAGTCAACGCCGCACAGAAGCTACCAGCTGTGTGTTCAGATCATCTTGGACTGAAGAACTACAAATTCACCAACATCTTCAACCTCTCCCTGCAACAAGCTGCAGGCCCCACACGCCTTAGAGATACCACCACTGTCCCGAAAAAAGGCCGCAGTCACCTCCCTCAGCGGCTACCGCCCGGTAGCGTACTGCTTTTGAAGGGCAGTGTACGTCAGGATGCTCTTCATCGACTTCAGCTCGGCCTTCAATACCATCATCCCCCATAAACCTTGTGCGTAAACTCAAAAACCTTGGACTTTCTACATCACTCTGTTCATGGAGAAATCCAGCAGCATCTACTAGGATCACACACACACACACACACACACACACACACACACACACACACACACACACACACACACACACACACACACACACACACACACACACACACACACACACACACACACACACACACACACACACACACACACACACACACACACACACACACACACACACACACACACACACACACACACACAGTGAGTGACTACATCAGCTGGTGTACGTCCCTATGTGCACCTCCCAGGACTGTGCGTATGTTCCCCAACCAAAAACCCTGGTTTAATGGAGACATAAAAAATAACATCAGGAAGAGACGGGACGCCTTCAAGTCAGGAGACCAAGAGGAGTATATGAGAGCCTGGTACGAGCTGCAGAAGTCCATCAGAGCAGCAAAGAGGGCTTACTCCCAAAAACTTGAAGGCTACTATCTCAACCACAACACGCGCAGGATGTGGCAGGGGATCCAGTCTGTCACTAACTACAAGAAAACCACAACAACCACAGACCCCCGTGATCCCACCCTTCCAGACAGCCTCAACTACTTTTATGCCAGGTTCGACAGGCTGAATACGGACACACCCTCAAAAGCCCCCTGTGACCCCATGGACTTTGCCTTTCAGGTGACTCACACACAGGTCCTGAAGGCCCTGAAGAGGGTAAACCCCTACAAGGCTGTGGGACCTGATGGAGTTCCCCCCAAAGTCCTAAAGGTCTGTGGGGAACAACTAGCCGGAGTGTATACTGACATCTTTAACCTGTCACTATCTCAGGCTGTAGTTCCCCGTATCTTTAAATCCTCCATCATCATACCAGTCCCCAAAAAACCAGACACACCCACCTTAAATGACTTCAGGCCAGTGGCACTCACACCAGTCGCCATGAAGTGCCTAGAAAAACTGGTCCTCGCCCACATCAACCACACGGTCCCGGACAATGTCGACCCCCTCCAGTTTGCCTACTGCCCCAACCGATCAGTGGATGACGCGGTAGCAATAGCTCTACACCACACTCTGCAACACCTGAAAAGCCGCAGAACGTATGCCAGAATGTTTTTCCTGGACTATAGTTCTGCCTTTAATACCATCCGCCCGGGAAAACTAATCAAGAAGCTGACAGACCTCGGCGTCCCAACTCCAACCTGCAACTGGATTCTGGACTTTCTGACAGAAAGACCCCAGGTGGTGAGAATGGGAGGACGGGTGTCTACCGAGCTCACAGTCAGCACAGGATCCCCACAGGGCTGCTGCCTGAGCCCCAAACTATTCACCCTGTACACCCATGACTGCACCTCCACCCAGGACAACACCATCCTCATCAACTTCGCCGATGACACCACCGTCCTGGGGCTCATCAAGGGAGCGGGGATGAGTCGGGCTACAGGACCCTGGTGAACAACATCCTGGTCTATGGAGAGGAGAACGACCTCATCCTCAACACAAACAAGACCAAGGAAATAATACTGGACTTCAGGAAGAACCCTCCCCCTCTACAGCCTCTCATCATCAAAGGGACTGAGGTGGAGAGGGCTGACGGTACAGATTCCTGGGAATGCAGGTGACATCTGACCTGAGCTGGACTCTTCACACCACAGCCACAGTGAAAAGGCCCAGAAAAGGCTTTATTTCATCAGGATGCTCAGGAAAGCTGGTCTGAACCATCGCCTCTCACCCAGGCCTATAGAGGACTGATCGAGAGCATCCTCACCGCAGGCATCACTGTGTGGTATGGAAACACCACACAGGCAGAGAGGAAGGCTCTGCAAAGAGTCATAAGGACCGTGGAGAGGATCACAGGGACACAACTTCCGTCCATGGACTCTATGTATGTGCAGCGCTGTCGGAAAAGAGCAGAGGGAATCATTGGAGACTCACTTCATCCAGCTCACTCTCTGCTCAGACACAAACACTGCACATACAACCTGAGACACAGCAGAGCGGACAGCATCGTCACCCATAGGACACGCTTCTTCAACAGCTTCTTCCTGCCACAGTCAGACTGATGGCACAACACAGCTACTGAGAAAGAGGCACTCCTTGAAACTGTGAAAATGTGCAACACTACAATCAGTGCAATAGCTCCACACAACCTTCCCCAACATCTGAACATGTGCAATATCCCCATATCACTGTCCCCTCCCCCTCCTTCTTTCCTTTTACAAGCCAGGTACAGCACTAGCCTACTTACATACTTATTACTGTTTATACTGTAAATATTGCATACATACACATTACCACACTATGTACAGTGTTTTTTGTACGGTGTTTTGAGATATGTTTTCATATTTCTTATTGTTATTATAGTGTATGTGTTGTTGTTTGCACCCTTGACCTCGGGGAGAACCCTGCAAAATAATGATGATGTGTCTGACTGCTGGGCACAGACACACACACACACACACACACACACACACACACACACACACACACACACACACACACACACACACACACACACACACACACACACACACACACACACACACACACACACACACACACACACACACACACACACACACACACACACACACACACACACAACTTGTTCACTCTTAAGCCATTGATGCCTGTGTTTTATGTTTTATTCATTATTATTTAAATCATAATGTCTTGTCTTAATGTTTTTACTTGTTGCTGGTGCACTGAGTGATGAGTCGGCAACTTAATTTAATGGATTGTTAATTACATTTTATCCATGAGAGAATCCTTACTTTTTTATTCGTCTCCAATTATCAACATTTTGATTGATTGATGATGAATAAGGAGACCAAAAATGATCTAATGGATCAACAATTGTAAAAAGAATGCATCAAAATACAGGATAAATATTAAAGTTGAACTAAAATTGTTATGACAGCTGTGTGGCTTTAAGCTTAAGTCTTAAAAAACATAATTATATAAACTAAATGCACAAAGTGTCTGTCAGTCTTAGATCTGACTAACAATATACATTAAGTATAAAAATATATATATATCAATAAGGGTAGGCAACAAAAAGTCCTCAGAAGCATCAAAGACTCATCAGACATGCCAATCAAAGAGTGTTTTTCCGCTGTTGACAACAGCTACTCGGCCTGGATAGAATATGTCCCGGTAAGAAGAAGACGTCCACCAGGCCGTGAGAAGAAGCCGACACAACCTACACAAGGTCATTTAAACTCGCCTTCCTTTAAAAACAGCCTTTAGTTATCAAGCTCCTCTTTTATGGAACCAGCTTCCAATTTCAGTCCGGGAGGCAGACACAGTCACCTCATTTAAGAGTAGACTTAAGACTTTCCTCTTTGACAGAGCTTATAGTTAGGGCTGAATCAGGTTCACCTGGTCCAGCCCCTTGATATGCTGCTATAGGCTTATAGCTGCCGGGGGACGTTTTAGGATGCACTGAGTACCTATCTCCTCTTTTTTCTCTCCTTAGGGATGAATTTTCATCTCTCAATCACATGTTACTAACTCTGCTTTCTCCCCGGAGTCCTTTTGACTTCACGTCTCATGGGGTCATCGGACCCTATGAGACGGCATAGATCCTATCTGCCTGATGGATCATCGAGGTCTGGATCGTGGAATTCCTGCTCCTGACTACGCCATTGTCCTGTTGAGACTCCGCCCACTGTTGAGACTCCGCCCACTCCTCCTCCCAACCGCCATCTGCCTGATGGATCGTGGAAGTCTCCATCGTGGAATATGCCTACTATGAACTATTCATACACTGTCATATTCATTGAATGTATTTTAACTCTAAATCTGTCCTTCTGTACACATTACATCTATTGCATCTGTCCATCCTGGAGAGGGATCCTCCTCTGTTGCTCTCCTGAAGGTTTCTTCCCTTTTTTTTTCCCCTGAAGGGTTATTTGGGAGTTTTTCCTGGTCCGATGTGAGGTTTTGGGGCAGGGATGTCTATGTGTACAGATTGTAAAGCACTCCGAGACAAATTTGTAATTTGTGAAATTGGGCTATACAAATAAACTGAATTGAATTGAATCAAAAGCTTCAAGGCATCCGAGCATCAGCAGGCTGTACGCCGTGTCACTGCACTGCAAGAGAGAAGAGAGATGAACCGGAGACAGACGCTCAGATCGGGTTACCGACACTTTCGGTCTCTACACAAAGAGTTTGAGTTTGGTTTGGCAGGAGAAAGAGAGTTGTTGTTTTTGCTGCTCTAAGAGGAGGACACAGGGAGTCAGTGACTCCATGAACCTGGTATGTAGCCTTGAATCTCACTGGAGGACCATGAGAGAGGGACATCAGGATCAGTGTGACTCTCATTCTCTCTGTGAGGACTTATGAATCCAAACTATTCAAAAAGCTCAGGTGACTCGAGTTAGGCGCCGTCTCATTTTTTATTAACTTCTCCGTTTTTCAGCTGGGCTGAGTTCTGAAGCTGCATTCAAATAAGACGAATCATAGGCTATCAAACATCTTCTAAAAAGCTACGGGACAATTATTAACGCCCGGAACTGTGAACTGTGTGTATCATGTTCAGAATATGGAGGTCAGTCATTGTTTTCCACACACACACACACACACACACACACACACACACACACACACACACACACACACACACACACACACACACACACACACACACACACACACACACACACACACACACACACACACACACACACACACACACACACACACACACACACACACATACATACAGAGTCTGTGACTAATGCCCCCGGGAACGTCCCACCTCGGCTGATAAAGTTCCCACGTCCAAACACTCACAAATCACTTAAGACATAAATGGTGTGTGTGGAGTGATAATTGGGTGGAGGTGCAGTTCTCTCCTCGCCAGCGGGACGACGGACAGCAGGAGTTCTTCAGCCAGCAAACAAGTTAAAAACTTTTGGCCTTTTCCACTTTTCTTGGTCAAATTAAACCTCCTCCTCCGACATAACTCATGCTCATGTCTATCGCAGATCTGCTGGGATGGCAGAGTGTGATGACGCGGCTCATCTCGGATCTGTGATAAGGAGCTAAATTAGCTAAAAGTCAAATATTTGGACATACCCGAAGGTTTTATATAAAAGGATTATCTTATCTTTATGAAGACGGGAAATTAAATGATACTCTGAGAGTCTGATGCGAAAACTTTTTTCCAGCCAAATCCGACTGAATGATTTGGATCAGCCCCACATTCCTCGTGCAAGTTAATATTTAAATGATCATATTTAATTGAGCATTTCCTGATATCGTCGCTAACATGCGATGACTGGTAAAAGTCTGAAGCCCCGTTTACAGCATATTGCTCATGAATCTTGATTTGTTTTTTTAAAGCATACACGAGGAGGTGCAACGCAGGAGATTAGGGTGAAACTCGTTCATGGTTAAACATTAACGGTGAAGGGACTTTTGACTATTATTATTTGTAGCCATGTTAGCATCGTAGCTTTAGAGAGCAACGTTAGCCCACCACTTAAGCCTAAAATTAAAGATCTCAACTTCTTGTAAAGTGCTTCCCGGTCCCCAGAGGAAGAATCCTGATCCGTTTGACCCCTGACCTTTCATCTAGTCCAACCATGAGCTTTATATGTGTGATAAAGAGAGACGACTATCGGACGGATTGCTGTGGAATGTGCAGAGGAGACATTTTAACGACGCATGTGCTGCCTTTACTTATTCCGTTATACAACTCAGCATCTTCTAATGCATTTAAGATATCTCAAGGATTGAAAGGCCCCTAGAGGACGAATTGTTATGGAAGTTTTGGGGATCACCTGCATTTTAAATCTGGTCATATATTATGATTAATTTACCTTGTAGATTTTTATAAAAATTCAGATACAAAGAATGAGTCAATAAATTAGACATTTTGCATCACATTTACATTTTTAGGCTGTATTGATGCACACAGTGGGAACTCTGTCAGACAATCTTCTTCCTACATCCAATTAGTTTAGAAAACAATTCTTGCTTTTCTTTGGTTCCTCCTTTTGTTGCCGCGGCAACCGGGATTAACCCAAAACAACAGCTGGAAAACCATTTGAGAGAGAGAGAGAGAGAGAGAGGTCCATTTCTGCTCCCAATGTAGTTCTGTAGGGAGTGTGTCAGACAGACCAGCGGAAAACTTTACTCATTTTAACAGGGACACGCGTGCTGCAGAGGCACATTTGACAAGCTCCACCCCCAAGTTATGACTGTCCCATGCACTGGGGGAACATTCACTCGAGAGATAGAGATATACCACTTTAATGTCTCCGTTAGACATAAAGTATAAAGTCAGATGCCCTTTAATGTGATTTCTTTTTCTACAAAAGACAAAACTTTGATGGGAGTAATGAGTGATGTCAAAGACCTAATCTTTGTGGTTGGTCTATATTGGTCCCAGATGTGATTTTGGCTTCATGTGGAAACAATGAGCGAGTTTAAAAAACACATTTAGAAGCATTTTGCATGGCAGCAGCTCTCCATACACAGTGTGAGAGAAGTCCATGTAGCCTGTCTGTACACAACTATGTAATTTGGCAATTAAATGCCCACATGAAGTGTTCTCCCTGCTCTCAGCAACACACACATGAGACAGAGAGAGAGACAGAGAGACAGGGGGAGAGAGAGACATAGAGAGAGAGAGACATAGAGAGAGAGACAGAGCGCTTTGTTTTCCAATAGAGAGAGAGAGAGAGAAAGAGGGGAAAAAAGCCAATTCATTCATCCAATGTTGCCCAATCAGGATCAGTCCTCCCACAGAGTCCACAAGTCTCAACATGGCAGTAGGGTGTGAGGGAGTACTGTCATCCCAGAACATAACTCAAGACACGGGGAACTGAGAACAATATCTAACTTGCCATCTTTGCTAATGTGTGTGTTGACAATGGCCATCCTTGAACCAGTGGGTGGAATGTTCACTTATTTTGTCCACCAAGGTATAGACCATCTAAATGACACCCAGAAGGTGTTGCGGTGGTCCAGCAAGGCGGGGCGCTCATCTTCTCTTTCCTCAATGTGATTCATGTGTTGCACAAAAGCCAAAACCAACAAGAGGAGCAGTCCTGTGGGCTCGCGGTGCACTTACTTATCTTTCCCAAGGGTTTCGTAGTCTTTCACAATCACGTCTATGTAGGAGCTGGAGTCCAGCCCGATGCCCTTCAGATCAAACTCGAGCACCTGCGAGACAAGATGGAGGGAATAGTACTTAGTACATTGTATCTGAGGGCAGGACCTCCAATTGATGTAAATATTGCCGAGTTGTTTTTGCGTTCATGCTCAATAAACACTGTGACAGTCATGAGATGATTGTCACAGCTTATGTTTACCATGTGATGTGCACTGCTGCACGTATAGAGGGGTTTATCTTATATAATACAGCCATTATTTCTGCTTTCCTTAAGCAGCTGATCAAAACTAACCGACTAAAAATGAAAAGTACAAGTTTGGACATGTGTGTGTGTGTGTGTGTGTGTAGGTGTGTGTGTGTAATTTATATGTACCTCATTCCACACAGGATTCAGCTCACTGTCGATCGATTTGGTTTTCTTCTTCTCATCTGAAAAATTATTTCATGCGTTAAAATGAGAAAACATCAGCGTATCCATAACAAGGAGCAAAATGTTATAGAAACATGACTTCTTCAGAGCAGGACACACACACACTTTTGACCCACTCGTTTAGCTGACAATATTACGTTGTTGAAGTCTGATGGCAGCTTGTGGAAACCGTTTGTGTCGGAGGGAAGATTGTGAGAGAAGCTGCCACACCTTTGAGTGATGATGGCAACTACGGTCAAAAAAACAAACAGCTGAGGGCAACTACCTGATTGCCAGGAGTAGTATTTCCTCCTCGTGGAGGCAGTACCTGATGCCATTTTGATTCAGTAGCTGAAAGTTGATTTCCTTCTTTGCTCTGTCTGAACTCAACTCGGGTCTCTTCAGCTCTACCTGACATGTCGAATAATAATTTAAATACTATATTTGAAAGGAAAACAATAACAATCAGTCATGTTTTTTATTTGAACCATTGGATTTCCACTTGATGTGCAAGAGCAACAAGACCATAGAATAATTTGTATTGCATTGACTTCCATATAAAACAGCAAAACTATGACGTCATCAAACAAGTTTAATCAATTATTTAATCCAGAAAACACACGACAAATTTTCTTTAAAGACCAAATGTTCGGCGACAAGTTCCAAAAACACAACTTTGGGACTTTTTGAGGCTCACCCTTAAACAGCACCGAGGTGATTGGATCAGGGCTTCCGATTTTCTTCTTCGGCAGCCCTCTGGCCGATTCCACCACCACGCGCAACATGGCACCGCACGGGTCAAGAGACGAGGAGCTGGGGAATGAAGTGGGAACGCAAATGTCCTCAGGCTCGTCGTGGCTCTGGCATTCTCACTACTCCATCATCACTGGAGCAGACGGGGCAGGGCGGAGGAAGTCCATTTCCCGGTGCCGTTTGGTGAGCGCGAAAGGGCGGATCACAGGGGAGGGGGGTAAATATTCTGAGTGGAAGTCAGCGAGCTTCTGCCGCCCCCGTGTGAGATTAGCTAAATTCCGTGTTCCTCCATTAGAATCAGTAACTTATTTTAAATCACTTCTTAAAACCCATTTTTATAGAACAGCTTTTCAGTGATGTCGTCCTTTTATGCAGTTCTTTAGTTACCCTAAATTAGTTTGTCTGTCTGTTGTTTTTTATTTTTTATTTATATCTTACCATTCTATTTGTTTTGCCTTGATTCTCTGTAGAGCACTTTGTAAAGTCTGTTTTTTTAAGTTGCTATATAAATAAAGTTGTTATTATTATTATATATTGCAGTATAGCCCAAAACTATTTCGTTGAGAGGGTTTAATGACGTCAGATGTTGCTGCCACTCTTCGGGGTTAAAACCTCTGCAAGCCTCTGCGTGTTGTAGCACTGAGCCACTATTTGGCTCTGGCTCCATCCGGTGGCTGAATGAGGTAACGACGTATATAATATGTGACTAGCAAATACCTTAATAACTTTCAGGGCTCTTTGTAAAACAAATAATAAAAACACTTAACACTGCATAGGCAAGAACATATTTCAACTAAAAGCAAAAATAATCCAACCCACAGTATATATGTAAATATATATTTTAATTTAAAATAAAAGTGAATATATATTTTTTATTTTTATGTATTTTGAATTTTAAAAAATTATAATATTTGTATTAAATATATATATATATATATATATATATATATTCTTGCTGTAAAAGGCAGGAAGCCTGTTTATGTTACACCTGTGTATTTCTTGCTATAACAAGTACAACATAAACTGTGGGAAATGTGTATTACTGCCGCTATTTTTTGTTGTGCATTACTTACCATTGCATCATATATGTAGAGCCTGAATTATGTAGAGCCTGTTATAGTACAATCTACTGGTGTGTGTGTGTAGACAAGACTGAAGACACTGCCCTGCAGGCCAGACTGCACTGGGACCTTCAAACCTTGTGGGAGGCCACTCCGGATAGCTCATGCGCATTGAAGCGGTGAGCGAGAGTGAGTTGCCTGACAATAATTAAACTGCAATAGTTGCAGAAGTCTGTGAGGCTCTAACAATTGTGACTATTTCTAACCTAAAATATATTTGCAGTCTCAAATGTAACATTGAGGTTTTTGTCCTTGTTGTGTTTAAGGAGCGGCCTTTGTCCTAAAGTGGCAACAAAAAAAACATGTTCATCAACCAGATGAATAAATTAAAAGTAAAAACAAAAAAGCGGGATGTTGAGCAGTTGAATGATTAAGCCGACTAGCAGTCGTCATTTCGGAAGCTCTCAACTCTCCACGGGTCTTCTCACTGCAGCGATGTGTTGACTTTCCCATCTCGGAGAGGTCAAACACTCGTGACGGATGGCTTATTGATCTGTGGACCTGGACATTCCTTCCCTGTCTGGAGACGAGAAGCTTTGTTTGAGGTCTGCCTGAGAAGCCTGAGGAAGGGATGGAAACAAAGGCCCTTTCGACTCATGTGGAGGAGCTCAGATGGGCCTCAGTGCTGTGCGGGAGCTGCGTCTTGAAACACTGACGACTTCAGATTCAACCTGGATTTAAAATCCAACAGGAGATGGAGCAGCATCCAGTATATGAACAATTTTAAAGAAGCGTTCAAGCAGCGAGGCTCACGTTGTTAATATGTATTCTTCAAGAAACAACAAACATCCCTGGAGGCTTTATGAGAGAGAAATACCACACAGCAGGTTCTGGTGAGTTTTCTTTGGCTTGCTCCTATTTATAATAATAATTCAAACTTAAATAGCGCTTTTTTTAATTCACAAAGATGCTTATTTATCTGATCTTGATAGATATAACTGATCACTTAAATAACTGTGTATGACCTGTCTGTTATTGCAAACACAGGTTTGCTAGTTGTGCATGTGATATGGCTGTAACTTCATAATCATCCAATTAAAACAAATCAAAACGTGGTTGTCGGACTTGGTGCGCGCCGAGAGAGCCACCCTGCGAGCGACGGAAAGAAAATGGCAAAAAACGAATCAAGCGGAAGACTTGCTCTACTATCAATCTCTTCTCTCCTCCTTCTCTTCCTCTATATCTGCAGCCAAAAGCTCGTTCTACCTGACCAAAATTCAGTCTTCCTTCTCTAACCCTAAAAAACTCTTCTCTATCTTTTCCAACCTCCTTGATCCCCCCTGTCCCCCTCCTCCTTCCACCCTTTTGCCGAGCCACTTTGTCGACTACTTTACAAACAAGATAGATGACATACGCTGCTCCTTTACTAATCCATCTTCTATCACCTCACCAACACTAACTTCTTCATCCCCCTCTCTTTCCTCTTTCACCCCCCTGTCTCCCAATCAAGTTCTTAGCTTGGTGAACTCCGCCCGACCGACCACCTGCGCCCTTGACCCCGTCCCGTCTCCCATTCTCCAGGCTATTGCTCCTGACCTTCTGACCTTCCTCACCCATCTTATTAACAGCTCCCTCTCAACTGGCTGTTTCCCTCTGAAGGAGGCGAGAGTCAACCCTCTCCTGAAGAAACCCACGCTTGACCCGTCTGAAGTCAGCAACTACAGACCGGTCTCTCTTCTTCCTTTTCTCTCCAAAACTCTGGAGCGAGCTATCTTGAGCCAAGTGTCCTCCTATCTCCACAGTAACAGCCTTCTTGACCCTCACCAGTTTCAAGGCCGGCCACTCAACAGAGACTGCCCTCCTTGCTGTCTCTGAGCAGCTTCACACTGCTAGAGCAGCCTCTCTCTCCTCTGTCCTTATCCTTCTCGACCTTTCTGCAGCATTTGACACCATGAACCACCAGATCCTTATCTCTTCTCTTCAGGACCTGGGGATCTCAGGCACTGCACTCGCGCTTTTCTCTTCCTACCTTAACGACCGCACTTACCGGGTAACTTGGAGAGGATCTGTGTCTGATCCTTGTCCTCTCACTACTGGGGTTCCTCAAGGCTCCGTCCTGGGTCCCCTGCTCTTCTCTCTGTACACAAATTCTCTCGGCTCTGTCATTCGTTCGCATGGCTTCTCCTACCATAGCTATGCTGATGACACCCAACTGATCTTCTCGTTTCCATCGGCCGAAACACGGGTGGCGGCGCGAATCTCTGCCTGTCTGACCGACATCTCTCAGTGGATGTCTGCTCACCACCTGAAGATCAACCCTGACAAGACTGAGCTACTATTCCTTCCAGGGAAAGGCTCCCCCACCCATGACCTGACTACCACCGTCAACAGCTCTGTGTTGGCCCCTACCCTGACTGCCAGGAACCTCGGGGTGACACTAGACAGTCAACACTCCCTGACAGCCAACATCGCTGCGACGACGTGTTCCTGTAGGTACATGCTGCACAACATCAGGAGAATACGTCCTCTTCTTACTCAGAAGGCAGCACAGGTTCTGGTCCAGGCTCAGATCATTTCACGCCTTGACTACTGCAACTCCCTCCTGGCTGGTCTACCCGCTAAGGCCATCCGACCTCTGCAGCTCATTCAGAATGCAGCAGCTCGACTGGTCTTCAGTCTCCCGAAATTCACCCACACCACTCCGCTCCTTCGATCTCTTCACTGGTTACCGGTGGCTGCCCGCATCCGCTTCAAAACATTGGTTCTGGCGTACCATGCTCTAGTCTAGACGGATCGGGCCCCGTCTACATCCGGGATATGGTCACACCGTACACCCTGGCACGTTCGCTCCGCTCGGCAACAGCCAACCGACTTGTGACTCCTGCACCTCGAGCTAATCACTCGAAATCCAGACTGTTTGCTGTCCTGGCTCCTCAGTGGTGGAACGAGCTCCCCACTGACATCAGGACAGCAGAAAGTCTCTACATCTTCCGCCTGAGACTGAAAACACATCTTTTCCGACTATATCTGGATTAAAACACAGATTTGCATTTCAGTGGCACTGGAATGGCACTTATTGTGGTGCTTTTGTGGTTCGACTGAGTTGAGGAAGTGTTGCTTCCTGTGTTCTTGTAGTTCTTGGTTTGTACTCTAGTTTGGATGCACTTATTGTAAGTCGCTTTGGATAAAAGCGTCTGCTAAATGACATGTAATGTAATGTAATGTAATATTGTGTTTACAGTTGTGGGCAGAAACTCCAATGGGATTTATTTAGCTTTTTGCAGGCTGTGTGTCTGTCAGCTTTTCGCTTGCTCTGCCCCTCTATAGCCAGAGAAACAAAATTATTGTCCACAGATTAACCCGGGATTTAAATTAATACTGTTGTACATACACTACCGTTCAAAAACTTGGGGTCACCCAGACAATTTTGTGTTTTCCTCGAAAACTCACACTTTTATTTATCAAATAAATTACAAAATGAATAGAAAATATAGTCAAAAAAAGGTTAGAAATAATGATTTTTATTTGAAATATTAACGTGGTTCTTCAAACTTGTAGCTCAAAGGAAGACCAGTTGTATAGCTTCTCTCTACAGCATAACTGTTTTTAGCTGCGCTAACATTAGAAGGGTTTTCTAACCCTCCGTTTGTCTTCTAAGGCGACAACACAATGTACCGCTAGAACACTGAAGATGGGCCTTCATACCC
This sequence comes from Pseudoliparis swirei, assembly GCF_029220125.1. NCBI lineage: Eukaryota > Metazoa > Chordata > Actinopteri > Perciformes > Liparidae > Pseudoliparis > Pseudoliparis swirei. The sequence continues at coordinate 16,668,106 of NC_079400.1, forward strand.
CTCTGTAGAGATTCATTAACAACCAGAGAATAGTCATTTACCACATGAACAATGTAGAAAGGGTATTTATGATTAATGTAATGTTATCTTCATTGATAAAAAAACAGTGCTTTTACTTTGAAAAATAAGGACATTTCTAAGTGACCCCAAACCTTTGAACGGTAGTGTATATGTGTGTATGTGTGTTTATGTATGAAACTTATGACACACGTTCTTCTGTATATTGATTTATTGTATTAATTGCATGACTCCAATGACCTTTGTTGATGACACTCACACTGGTTCCTCTGCAGCGCGAGCCGACAGTGCGAGTGGTTGCTGTCTCTCACCCTCCTCCACTCCGCTATCTCAGCGTCAGCAAGGGAGGTCACATCACCGTCTGGAACAGCGGCCTACACATCCTCAAAACTCTCGCGGTGAGTGACATCATGGTCATACTTTTACGTCCACGTGGTGGGGTACTACACACTCACACGTTTGTGTACTTCCTGTTTAATCCAGCTTGCTGGAGATCCGACGGAGGAAGTGGCCAACACGAGGAGGTTCAGAGGCTGGACCACCGATGCTGTCTCTATGGGCAACGTCCACAAGGTTGCCATAGCAACCGACTGCAGGGACTTGCACTTTGTCAACGTCTCCACGGGCAATGTATTTGAGGATGTCCACCTCTTTGGTACACTTGATTGTCAACATGCTGAATTGTTCCAAACAAGGCTGAACATATAATAAGTGAAGTAGTTGTCGACTCTTAAGATGTTTCATGTTTTTTCTCAAAAGGGTTTCGTACTGTCCCGACTGCTCTTTGCTACTGGCATGATGTCCAGGTAGGAAACACCATTTCTTTGAGACAAATTCCCTCTGAAAGAATTCAACCCATCCTTTAAATCTATGTGGTTTTCCCCTCCCAAGTGTCCAGAACGACCCTCTCTGCTGCTACTGGGGGATGAAAGAGGAGGAGTCCACGTCATGTGGTTCCTGAATCCATCCAAAGGTCTTTTCAAGAGTCTCACCAACAAAGAGAAAGGTCTACGGAGGATCTTTTTCCCAGTAAGCTCGGCACCAGTGTGGCAGTCAGCAATGGCGACCGCTTCCGAACCAGCTTTATTGGCCATGTGTGTGTGTGTGTGTGTGTGTGTGCGTGTGTGTGTGCGCACATATGTTGCACACTTGGACACATAGGACATCCAGGCGTGCCTGGGTTTTACGAACTGTTTTTACTGAAAGCACAGAAATACATCACAATGAGTAACACAACTGCAGGCTGCAGGCTGTTTTAGTCTATGACTAGTTGATACAACTAGCGTAGCGTTTTCTCTCGCGTTCTTCCCAAAGGACCTCTGAGCTGACCTAAGTACCTGCATGAGCTTTACTCATCGTAACCAGCATTAACCTCTCACACAATTAGAGCCTCGATTGCACATACACACATGCCATGTGAATACATTAAACAATTAGCAATCAATAAAAATAAGAAATACATGAAAATATGGGGGGGGTGGGGGGTGGTCAATGTCCAGTTCCTGATATTGTGTTCATTGTCAATGAGGGCCCCACACATACATGGAATTTGACTCCGGTTACACTTACGCTCTCATCGTACAGACATGTTATTTACAAATAGTAGGATATATATACAAAAAAAAGGCATTAAAGATGACAGAATAGCAACATGTATGTACAATATAAAAACAACAGTGACAGTGAATTGGGGGATATTAGTGCAGAAAGAAAGTGATGAGTCGTTGATGACACTTCACAAACACACATTTACTGTCACCCACCGTGACGACAGGACCTGGGTGAGCACAGCGACGCGGTCTCCTACCGCCACGTGCCGAACATCCACCGGGAACCGATCAACCGGGTGATGTTTGAGCCCGGCGCCAACATCGTCATGACGTCATCAGAGAGTGACACCACCTCGGTGGTCTTTATGAGCGTGACCCTGAAGCAGGAGCCTTACATTTGGAAATGCAAGCAGGTAACCGACTTTCACGGATCAATACAAACTTCAAATGCTACGATTAGCGTCAGAAACTTTTGAATCGGTTCGTTTTACAATTTTCCGTTAAACCGAAATCACTTTGAAGATTTAAGGTGTTTGTTTCCACGGTGAACTCATTCAGAAGAAAGATCCAGAAAGTTCCTTCAAGTTCTCCCCCTACTCCATTAATGTGCCACAGAGTTTGATAGTAGAGTAGCAAAGTGTACATATTACTACTACATGGTATTGTGGTCAGACCTGCATAGTATCCTGAAGGTGTTTATGCATCAGATGTATATTTCTAGTAAGAAGGGAGTGAAATGATTTGGGTTCTTATCCACTTTTAATGTGGATCAAGGTCAGATGGAGGTCACCGCACTCTGGACTGGGTGACCCTGACTTCTCTGGGTGAAAATAGACTTTCACTTGTTTATAAATCAAATCAAAGTCCTTACGTGCCAAATGCAGATAGGACTGGACTCATGCAGCGAACCTGCCAGTTTGATCCAGAAGCATGAGACGCGAGTCAGGTTATTTCTAAAGACTGTGCAGAGAAGGTGCAAAAAGCGCTATTAAAACTGGGCGGTGATGCTTCTGGTGATTCACAACGGCTTCTTTTGAAGGAACACGTAGCTACACCAATTAACGGTCTGGGCATTTTAACAAAGAGGCCACCCTTAAAAACTCCCGTTAAAAAAATAATGAGAGCAGCTGACTTGTTTATTTTCCTGAGGCGTGAGCGTGCTTTATTTAAAGTTTCAAGTATAATGAAGTATAGTCTCGGTGTGCCGTGTTCTTTTTGTCTCTTTTCAGGGAGCCAAATGTTTCGACTACAACGCGTCTCTGCGGTTGCTGGTGACGGGAGGTCGTGACCGAGCGGTCAGACTCTGGACCCGCTTTGTGACCGCGCGTCCCGTCGCCACGCTGCCGGGTCACCGCACCGCCGTGCTAGATGTCGCAATCTACCAACCTGTGGGGCAGATCTTCAGCTACTCCAGAGATGCCGTGAGTCGTGAACGATTAGGCTTCAAATATAAAGTGCATTTATATTGCTTATTTGGGGATTTTTTTATGATTTGTTGTGAATTTCTTTGCCAGGAGCTGAAGATTTGGGACATTTCCAGCCATCACTGTCTGAAAACCGTCTGTCTGCAGTTCCCGTGCCGGCAGCCGGGTCGAATTCCAGAGCACGGCAGCTTCCCTTTCCTGTTGCTGAGCCCTCCCCTTCCTGAGCAGACCCAGTCTCATTTGCTGGTGGGATGCAAAGATCACCTGGCGCTGCTCAACCTAGCTGAGGCGAGAAGAGGAGGAGGGGGCGGGTGGTCGGCGGGCAGAGGAGGGGAACCCGGGGGTCCGGCCCTCACCTGTGCTCTGTACAACGCTTCCCTGAGACAGGTGGTGACCGGACACGCCGACTCGTCCGTGTCTCTGTGGGACGTGGAGACGGGGAGGAGGCGGCTACGGATCCTGAACGCTCACGGAGAAGATGAGGTCACCTGCATGACTCTCGACTCCTCCCACAGAAGACTGATCACCGGAGCTCGCAATGGCACGATAAAGGTTAACACCAAACATCCCCATTCACTTCCACATGTTTACCAGTTTGTTAATGAGAAGACAACTCCTCCCACACAGGTGTGGAACTTACTGAATGGCCTCAACCTGCACAAGCTGGAGCCCGTCACCGACTCCGAGGTCACCGGGTTGACCTGTCTCCATAACAACCAGCTGCTGTCCGTCGGGTGGAGCCGGCGGGTCGCTCAGTACGACATTGCAGCTGCCAAGGTCAAATTAAAAGGCACTTTAAATAATCCACAGCAGTTTCAAATCAATTCACATAAGACAGGTGTTGAATGCATTTCTGTCTTTAACATTTAAAGAACTGGAAACTTGCTCGTTAGCAGTCTTCTTCTTCCTTTCTGTTTTTGGACATCAATCAACTCAAACCATCAGTATCATGAGAACATTGCACCACGGTGCTATAGTGGTCATAACCTCCACAAGGTACCGAAAAATCACATCATTAAAGCCGTGTGGTTACAGCTCATTTAACCGCAATGCACCACATTAAATTGTGGCCTTGGACCGTGTTGCATGTCACGCCGCTCTTCGTCTCTCTCTCCAACACTTCTACACCGTCCTCTGTCAATTTTCTTTTAAGATTGATAATTAATTCTTTGGAAGTGCATCAATCAAATATATAATAAATCAAGATGCACACATCCAGAGACGTCTTAGCCTTCACACTTTTGCTTATTCACAAGTTCCCATAGTGACCAGTCAAGTACAGGCTTAAAACACTGCGTTTCTTTTAAGAGTGCAGATTTATCTTTTTTTCTTATGTCAAGCATGTTTCAGAGCTTAGAGAGAAAAGATTCACCACATCCACCGACACATTTCTAAAGTTGAGGGCCAGTATAAACACCAGTATGAACTGCAATGCGAGACAACAGTTTTGGACGTGCATTTTAATTTCACACCTTAAAATTCTTGTGTTACACTTGTGTTACCTCTCAACTTTTAACCACCGTCTGCTCTGTTCGACTACAGGGGCAGCATTCAGTATTAATGGACTGTTTCTCCTTTGTGAAACCCCCTGTGTCAGCAGAAAAAGTCAAAACAAATATGAGGAATTTTTTTTTTACGAGTAAATGATATTAGCGAATGACGTAAATTTCATTAAGACATGCACCTGGTGAGATCACGTACACCTGTACATGCAAAACCCGAATTTCTGACGTCCATCATGCTAAGCTATAACTTTACTTTATCTTTATTTTCTCATATACATATATATATATGTATATATATATTATTTATATAATATATAAATAATAATATATAAATATGATGTATATATATAATTTATATATATAGAAAAATAGACAAAGATCACAAATATATATATAGATATAGATATATATATATATACTTGATATACACTACCGTTCAAAAGTTTGGGGTCACTTAGAAATGTCTATATTTTTCAAAGAAAAGTACTGTTTTTTCAATAAAGATAACATTAAATTAATCAAAAATACACTATACATTGTCAATGTGGTAAATTAATATTCAAGGTGGAAGTGTCTGGTTTCTAATGAAATATCTCCATCGGTGTATAGAGGCCCATTTACAGCAACGATCACTCCAGTGTTCTAATGGTACATTGTGTTTGCTAATCACCTTAGAAGACTAATGGATGATTAGAAAACCCGTGCAATTATGCTAGCACAGCTGAAAACAGTTATGCTGGTGATATAAGCTATAACTGGCCTTCCTTTGAGCTTGAAGTTTGTAGAACAAAATTAATACTTCAAATATTAATCATTATTTCTAACCTTGTCAATGTCTTGACTATATGTTCTATGAAATGTTCAATTCATTTGATAAATAAAAGTGTGAGTTTTCATGGAAGACACGAAATTGTCTGGGTGACCCCAAACTTTGGAACGGTAGTGTATATATATATATATATAAAGTAAAATATATTATATATAAATATATACTTAATCTTTGTCTCAAATATATTATATATAGAGAGAGAGAGAGAGACACACCATCCTAAGTCTTAAGAGCAGTGAGCTGCTGTAAAGCGCCCCGGGGAGCCATTCGGGGTTCAGCGTCTCGCTCAACAACACATCGAGATGTGGACGGGAGGAGGCGGGGAATCGAACCGTCGACCTTTGTGAGAGTTCAAACCAACTCCATTCCCTGAACCGCAGCCACCACATTCGAAAAAGAGCTGACCTTAACACTGTAGCCCAGAGGTGTAAACAAAATCAGTAAACTGGGGGAGGAAATAGGGCCGCTTTCCACAAGGCAGCACAAACAATTACATGTTATGTCAGACCATTTGTAAACTGTCACAGTGGGAAGTGGAGATTTCAACCAACAACCAATCTGCTGCTTTTCAACCTACAATACCACATCCAAGTGTTTTTATTTTGACCATGGTAAACAGCTGAGCTTTTATACGTACATATGTGTATAAACATTGTATATCTACATATATAGGATTTGTATGTAAGAGCAGACGTGTCGTGGAAGTCCAGCGGCGTCCACACATCGGACATTCTAGCCGTGTGTCAGTGCGCCGCTCTGGGGGTCGTTGCCACGGCGAGCCACGACGGAGAGGTCATCGTGTGGAGGCTGGAGACGCAAGGACCGGTGCTCCACCTCCAGAGACCGACACACGGAGGGTGAGACTATTCAGCCGTGTTATAGAGATAGCAAAGATGCACAAGTCCAGGCAGTGGTGGAAAGTGAGTGAAAACATTTTTCTCAAGTATTGCACTTAAGTGCATGTTCGAGGTACTTGTACTTCAGGTTATGACACCTTATACTCCTATGAGAGGAAGATGTTGCACTGCATTAAAAAAAACATATAAAACATTCATGAAATAACATCAAACAGTGTTTTCCAAACTTCTTGGTTAGTGTCTGCTTATAAAATTTGTATAGTGTCTAGTTGGGGCCCTTTATCACATTCAAGTGGTAAAATTATCCAATATTTCCAATTAAAATTAAATAAAAGATCAGAAAAAAGGCAATACAAAGTGAGCAGAACTAGTTTTTTCTTTCTGGCCCTATTTATTAAATCACAACCCCACCAACGCAAACACTAGCTCTACTCTGGTTGTAAACATTGTTTTAGTTAAGAGTTCTGCCTTCTTCGTGGTAAACATCATTGAGGCCTGTTTCTTTTTCCCGTCTGCCGGTGTGTATCTAGAGTTCTGGCCCCCGTGAACAGCCTCTTGTTCCTGCAGCATCGGGCCGGCGACAGAAAGTTGAGAAACAGAGGCGTCCTGGTCTCATCGCAGGCCGGGCGGCTCTGCTTTTGGAGCCTCACGGGACAGACGCACACTTGTGGTGAGAGAATTCTGTACGCATGATTCTCCTCCACTGAATGGACTTTCTCCTCAAAATCCCCATTAAAAACGTGTGTAACTCGACCCGCTGAGCACTTTCACACGGCCTGACCCTTCATTACACGCACAAAATTGTACAAATCCACAAGCTAAATTATTTAGGCTGTGCAGAAGTGCTCTATGGTTTGAGTTACGCACTTCCACAACCTGGGTTATGACAATCATGTGAAAGAGAGCATTCAAAGGAGGAGATCATTTAAGCTGTGAGGAAGTGTGGCAGCTCAAAGTGGGCGGGACCAACACTTCTTCATTTTACTCTCTGGCGTATCTTTTTCTTGCATACTGGCACTCACGCTGCTATAACTCTTATTTCTGTAGCTCTGCATATCAGATGCTCTGGGCTCATGAGCCTTAAAAACTATTTGGAGAGCATCGACAATGAGGGCGCCGTCATGTTAACAATGTTCATGTTTTTTTAGTGAAATGACTACAGAACTTTTATGAAACTTCTCTTTTGATTTAAAGAATAAAGTTTAATAGGGCAAATTATTCCAGAAGAATTCATTGTTCAGATGAAAGCTGTGAAAAGTGTAAATAATATTTAAAAAATGTTTAACTACAACAAAGTTAGTCTTAAAGCTTTTGGGGTATTATATGTAGTAATAAATGGTAAATATTTTTGTAAAATTGCTTAGTTTTAAATCAAATATTATTACAAATCTTCTTCGTGGGAAATACACTATCTCCTAGCATCTTTTATTTGACTTTAGAAATTCAGAATGTAGAATTGATTACTAATGATTACTAAAGATTACTAATGATTACTAAAGATTACTAATAATGATAACTGGCCAATACACACGCTGACATGTGAATAAGTGCCGGCACTTAATTTTTCCCATTTAAACCCCTTTGCAGAGATTATCATTCATTCAGAAGTAGATTCAAAAGTTCAAAGATGTGAGTTTTTAATAAAACTCTCACAGTATGAGAAGCACCAACTACACAAGCAATTGACAAGCAGCTGTCAGTTTTAACGATTTACCATAAATCAGATTCACAAACAGACCGAGGCGTCAGCGACCGTCGGGCCTGTCCCGTTGCTGGCAGCCCACCTCCACTGTGTCTCCTTCCAGATCCCATCTGTGTTTAGTGGTGTCGGATGACCGCTTTACGAGCATGGGTGTGTTTATAAGTGAGCCAGTCTGCACGTGTGTGCATGGATATTGCAGCATAAAGGAATTTAAGGGTGAAAGGGAGCTGTGTGAAGAAATATTTAAGGGTGCCAATTTGTCTCAGAAGTGAATTTGTCAAGACGATCATGAGAAATATATATTCACCTGGATTTTATTTGTTTTCTTTACGTTTTTTCAAACTTTCTCCTCCCTATTCCAGGTCAGTTCTACGCTCCAGACCAGCCGGGTGAGCGTGTGCTGAGCCTGACCTCAGATCAGCTTAAAAACACCACCCTGGTCACTGGAGACACAGCAGGCCGGATCCAGATTTGGGACATCTGTCACTACGCACTGGACCTCCAACACGAGATGGACGTACGTCTTTGTGTTTGTGAGCCGGCGATAATAAATTAAAGATGGCGTTGCCTGAGGTTGTTCTCTCTCTCTCTCTCTCCACACAGGCAGCCTGTGAGCGGCCTCCTCTGCTGCAGCGGTGGAAGGCTCACGACAGAGCGTTGGTGAGCGTGGACATTCTCGAGGTGGCCGGCCGACTCTTCGTTCTCACGGCCTCAGCCGACGGCTCCGCTGGACTGTGGACGAAAGACGGAGACCGCGTGGGTTCTTTTGGGCAGGAAGAGGTGTGGGATGTTTGTGAACCGGATACTTACCAGAGGTGAGGCTCATGAGCTCAAAGTCTCTGTGACACTTGTCAAATGCGCTTCTTTTTTTTAAACAGTATTAGAGTGGGCTCAGAAACGGCAGGGCAACTATTACCAAGTTATATTTAAATACATTAAACAAAGTCTTGCAGGGATATGGTAATCATAACAATTTTTTTAAATTGTAATTTTTCCTAATTTTCTGAACCCACTGAGGGTTAACACATCATCTCTGCGTTTAACTCTTCTGTGGTTAAGTCCATACATGCATAAGAATGTCCATAAAGCATATTGAATCTTAATTAACAAAGACCACGCCATTAGAGATCTTGGTTTTAAATGGTTTATAGCGAGGTGGAAAGAGAGGGTTGGGTTAAGGAAGTGAAAAAAGGGATCGAGGAAGGAAGGGATGTGGTTCTGGTGGCTGGCAGAAGAGTGAGAGCGAGAGAGAGAGAGCGAGAGAGAGAGAGAATTATCTAAGTTCGGAGTTCTACGTTTTATAAAACACCAAATACGGTCCAAGTTTTTGGAGGAATAACGTGACGTGACAGCCTTTCTGGGATTTGATCATAACATTCTTCCAATAGTAGCGTGTGCAGGGATGTCCAAATAAGTGATGATATAGAGAAATACGTCACGGTTAAGTGTTTCCTCCCCCAAAAAAACTTCCCCTCGTCGTTTCCACATACATTTGAGTCTCCAGTTTGGTTGAAGGTCATGAACTCTGCACTCGCCCCGGTGCCGTGTGCTCAACTGTATTTATGTGTCATGTCTCGTCATTTATGTTAAGTTTTAAGTTTTAGTTCTGTTTTCCATGTCCGCTTTTATTTTGTAGTAACTGTCCTCTCTTGTTTCAGAAACTTTATTTCCTGCCCCGGTGTTTCCTCGTTAGTGTGATTGTCTGCTCCACCCCTGATTGTGTCCACCTGTTCCCCATTACCTCATGTATTTAAGCCTGTGTCTACCTGTGTCTTGTGTCAGATCGTCTTGTCTCTTGTCTCGTCCTGATCGTTCTTGATAGTGTAGTTTTTTGTCCTGGTTTGCTTTTCCAACATAGTTGTGATTTTGTTTTGTACTTTGTTCAAGTCTTTTTCTGGCATAGCTGTGATTTTCTGTTTTCTTATAAACCCTTTTGATTCCCCTGAACTTTGGAGTCGTGCTTTTGGGTCCTGTTTTTTGAGTCGTGACATTATGTCACATCATGACCCACAAAGGAAAGACCGCTGCAAAGTCGTTTATTGTGAGAGAGACAACAACAAGCAGTCAAAATGAAAGCCAGAGACAGGACATGTGAGAGTAAGAGAGAAAAAGGGTGTGGGCTAAAAGTCAATTATGTTATTGCATCATCTTCTCTGCCTCGGTGGCCTCTGATTGGCCGATCATCCACGATGAGCGATGTATCTGCTGTAGCGCTCTCACCAGTGTTGTATGATTCAGACTGTTTTAACCGCACGCCAAATGTACTTTGAAAGCTGACGACATCCCCCATCAGCTACGCTTTCTGTTCAGCGTTAAAAAAGTAAATGTTACGTAACATAAGCGTTTTGGCATCGGTATGTGAGCATGTTAGCATTCTGACATCAGCGTCGGCCGAATGCCGTTTTCCATTTGAACTGGGAAGTCTGGATTTTGTATTTTCCAGTCTGATAGTCACACAAACCTCCTCAAACCCCAAATTACAAGTAGCTGCAGTTAAAAAAAAGCTGTATTAGTAACAGCCTGTTTATAGCCATACAAACAGTACTGTACAACTCCTAACTATACACATGTTGCTATGGTGTAATATGCACAATGTAGTTGTTTTCAACTGGTATTGCTAACAATGGCGACAACATTACGTTGTCATGACATTTTTTTGGGGCTATGCATTGTCCATATTTAAGCCAAGCAAGTAAATACTGTATTCTAACACGTGTGTTAAGGTTTCTTTTAAACAGTTAATCAGTGTAAAGTTCCATATGTTGACATCTGTCGGTTTTGTTTTTACACAGACAGTTGTAAAAAATAACCCAAAATATCCTCCAAGCAGAGATCACCGTCTAGTTCAGTGACATGAACAACATTGGGAAACCTGTGTAAAGTAAACAGCTCTGTGTTTGCACAAGTCAGTTCCCTCCAGCAAAGAGCGATATCTTTTTGGTTGTGACATCGACAGGAAGACACAGGAGACGGTGAAAGAAGACATGAGGATGGCAGAAAGTGACGAAGAGGAGCCCAGTGGGGGTCAAAAGTAAAGTACCTGGCCCCACCAGCAGGGGGTCAAACCTCACCGGAGGAATACTGTTCTGACTAGTCCTTTTAGTCCAAACAGGTGTTTTGAAGTGCTACACACACACACACACACACACACAAATGCCATCTCCAGTTACATGTCTCCGCTGGAGATGTGCCTTGACATAATTATCACTTTCGTCTAAATTCCTCCACACATGGGGTTTCGGGTGTAGCTGTTGCTGCTGCTGTGGCAGAAAAAGGCGTAAAAGGTCACGACGGCCTTCCGAGGTAATTCAACCTGATACCGTGATTTCAAAATGGCACGCAATCTTACCACATTATGAAGAGAAGAGCCGGAGCATTCTTCACATTCTCCTCCACTGAAGTCTGGAGCTTAGATCGTTAACATTTGGGCAAACGTACCGCTGCAGAGACGAGAGCCAGATTGTTTAAGAATAAAAATAGAAAACGAAGTGGAGAAATGCTCACGGTGCGTGCGTGTGTGTGTGTGTGTGTGTGTGTGTGTGTGTGTGTGTACACACGATATTTCCTATACTTTCCTTTCACTGTCATGCCCATTACTCAGAACTGGTCAAAATAAGCAATTAGCAGTGCTTTCTCAGCCACCACACCCAGACAGACACTGTTATGTACACAAGCAAATATAAATGTTAAATGTGTCTCTTGTCATTCACATTCGCTTCTTCACCCGCCGGGGCAGCAGAGAACGACCACAATCAACCCCCGGCACCACGCGGCAAACACGCCAATCAGCAGCTGACGAGCGCAAACATGTCACTCTCACCCTGTTGTCTTCTTTCCTCTCCTCCGTGCGCATCCATCCACACGGCCATCATCTGCTTGATGACATTGGCCACAACAAACACTACTGATTGGCTGTCGGTGCCCCCGTCATACTCTGCAGGTGTCTTCCAGACTGATTACTGGATCTGTTCAATGTTCCTGCCCGCTTTATGAATACCTGATTATTACGTTCTGTTGGCGCCCAGTGACTGTGAGGGCAAATGATTCATCTTAACTATTTCTAACTTTTTCACTAGCAAAGAAAGAAAAATAAAGTACAAATGAACTAATCAAGCGACAGACTACTGAATTATTGGCTTTTCCACCTGTTGAACTAAACCACCAGTAAAAAATAAATAAAAAATATATACACTTTTATTAATCCCCAAGGGGAAATTAGTTCTCTGCATTTAACCCATCCTTAGTTATTAAGGAGCAGTGGGCTGCGGTGAAGCGCCCGGGAAGCAACTGGGGGTTCAGTGCCTTGCTCAAGGGCACTTCGACTTGCAGCTAATGGGAAGAGCGGGGATCGAACCCACGACCTTGCGGTTGAGGGACGGCCCTCTTACCCCACTGAGCTAAAGCTGCCCCAAATAGTAGCGTGTCTATTTAAAATAAGTAGCGTGTAATACCAGCTGCCATTTAAAACAACAGTATGAGGGAATAACAATAAGTCATAAGTTTAACTTCTAAACAATTAAAAACATAATTAAATTAATTCACCCATTTTCTGCTACATTCTGACTTAGCGTAAAATGAACAGCAGCATAGTTTTGGTTAATGTTAGCAAGCTCTAGATAAATTGAGCGGGACTATAGAGCTACATTTTAGCATTTCCATTTGAGCATATACCAATATGCTGCTGTTTTCTAAAATGTGCATAATAATTACTGATTGACATTTATTTTGTATTTTTCAATGCATTATCTAAATAGCTATATACTAAATATTAACTAGCTTTTGTGGACATCCAGTAGCGGCCAGCATGAAAAATACTGGTCTGCAAGCAACACCATAAAAGGCTCTATCAATTCTGGAGAAATTTGAGGGCGCAGCTCCACTTCCTTTCGTTCCGGCTGTGGCTGTAAAAGCTCCACGCTCAGGCTGAAGTTGTGCAGAAAAACAAGATTGATGGGAAGGGAGAATAAAAGTGGGATGATTGTGGAATACTGCAATTCTATTTTAAACAAATCTGACAGGAAAAACCTGATTTATTTCATTTCGGTGTTCAAATACCTTCACACCTTCTTTCCTAGTTATATCTTAACCTCTCCTCTTCTTTCTCCTGATACCTCCATCTATTGAGCTTCATCTCTCTGTTTACTTCTCCTCACTGTGACGTTGTCCCTTTAATATTGTGTCTTGTGCAGCTAATTTATGTGGACTGACCACCGCGAGATCAGACAGGAAGTTGAAAATAACGTTCAATCGATTCATCTGACTGCTTTAGATGTTCGTTGAAGAGTTTTAGAAATGCCTCTATGATGCGGCTCCATCTTCATGAAAATAGTTCTCTGAACCTGAAGCAAAAAAGTCTGTTTTTCATTTGCCTCTTTTTTTAGTCATATTCATTTTCCAGGAGTTGCCTCCATCGAGGATTTACCCACAATCCCCTCAGTGTGGTATCAGAGTTTGACTCATCTGGAAGGAAACACGAGCTCCCTACCTAGTCAGAAATAAACGAAGATGCAGACATGAATGCTGTTTTCCTGCCTTCCTGTTTTTCATAAAGTCATGTTGAAACTGCATATTGAATTAAATGTCGTATTAATACTCCGCTGGCACGATATTTTCCCTTCGAAACAGACTGCACCACATTGCATTTAATCTTTTTTCGCATTCGTTTTTTAACCATGCTAAACTCTGCTCACATTTCCTGACGTGTGGTCCATCTCTGACTCATCTCTTCTTTAAATGAATGGGTCTAACGTTACACGCTGAGAGTATGATGAGAAGATTGAAATCACTTTCATGTTTATTGGCAAAATATGAGATACATTCAGCCAGGGCTCTCAAGTCTCACGCATTGAGCGTGAGAGTCACGCATTTCGGTCTTATCTCACGCACTCCCGCCACACATCGAATTCCTCACGCTGAAAAAACCTCTCGGCTATTCAATGCTTGAATGCAGGGGTGCTCAATACGCCGATCGATTGTTCCGCTTCAGAGCTCCGACGCCGGTCTGCGCGCATTGGGATGGAGCAAAAAAATAGTCACTAGCACCCCCACCCCACCCCCCTCCGTCAACAACTTTTTTCGGAGTAGAAATAGTCACTAGCACCCCCCCCCCCCTCCGTCAACAACTTTTTTCGGAGTAGAAATAGTCACTAGCACCCCCCCCCCCCCTCAACAACTCTTTTCGGCTCGATGCCGGCGCGCGCAACGGTCAGCTGTATCGGGTGCTGATGGAAATCTCACGCTTGCCTGTCTTCAAAACTTGAGAGCCCTGCATTCAGCAGTCGGTTAGCTTCTCTTAGCATAAAGGCTTGAAGTGTGGGAACAGCTAGTCTGCATGCTACATTAAAACAACATCTAGGCCTATCTGCACACCAGCATCTCTAAAACCCACTATTTCCACATTATTTCTCATTTGTTTAATCATTACAAGTGTAACATTGACACATTATGGTTTATTACCCTCTGATTCCAGCTAAGCTACGTTAACTGTGAGCTAACTGTACCCGTTAGCTTAATTCTGAGTGCTTTGTGCTATTTCTTGGCCGGGCGGCGCAGTCACTTCCTGGAGTTTTGATGTCCCGATAACGTTTCCTTGTTGCCAGCCTTTAAACTCGGTGGTGCTAAAAGGTTTTGGTTACACACCTCCACAATACCCTCATGGTTGTATTTCTTTTATCAGCCGTGTAAAATGTCCTAATGTCTGAGACTTGTTTTGACTCATTCAGACGGACAGACATCTGAGCCATCACACCCATGGATCTCAACCCAACCCTGCACATGAATGCATGAAGGCTCTGCTGAATTGCACAAATTGGTGACGCAAGACTTAATGCCCTATTTTTGCTTTCTTTCCATTTTACAATTTTGCAACTTCTTTGCAAAGGCTTGCCTGCTCATCCTGGAAACAAAATAACCCTGGTTATTTTAAGCACGTTTTAGCGTGGGAGGAAGTGAGCGCAGAGCCCCTTCTCCACTTCGTTTCCCTGGATAAATACAAACAGACACAGCCGGGACAAACAGAGCAAGTCATCTAGACTGCACTTTTGCCCCCGAGGCATCTATAAGACAACATAGCATTCGTGAAATGTGTTGTTGTTTTCACAAACATCTGAATATATGTCTATATGACTGCTGGGAGGCAACAGATACGGAGATTGGCATTCAGTGATGCATGTATTTATCCCACCCATATTTCGTGCAGACGAATAAAAAGGAAAAAGACGTATTCATAAATATTTCTCAGTTTGTTGTTGTTTAGTTGAGGGCTCTTCGAGAGAGAGGGAGAGAGAGAGAAACCATGACCAGCTGACAAAAACTTAAAATGGAAAGCTCCTTCAGTTGTGAAGAAATGTGGCTTCCGCTGGTCTAAAAACAGATATTCTTTACATCATGCATTTGGGTCAAAACAACAACAAAAACGTCTCCTTCTGTCTTTGTCTTCTCCAAGAAGGCAGCAGTCACCCACTTAGCCTGTGTGTGTCTGTGTGTGTGTGTGTGTGTGTGTGTGTGTGTGTGTGTGTGTGTGTGTAAAACAGAAGCTTTTTTACAATCCGGCTAAATGGCAGGTTAATAATTGCTTTTCTCTAATTTACAACATCAGCAAAGATTTTTTCTCGCTCCGTCCTCTCTTCAGAGAGGTCAAATACCCTGGAGAACAACTCCCAGACACTCGTGCGTAATTGTGCACACACACACACCTAAATAGACGACAGATGCTCCAAAATACCAGAGTAACAACAGCGCAGATGCAGGCAGGGAAGTGCTCTGTGAGGTCTTTATTGCTTTAGTACAAAGCTGCTGAGGGCTTTTAGAGGCGTAATGGGGGGGAAAACTGCCGTCGTCATTCATACACTGTATGTTTTCACAGGAATCGGAGAGGGAGAGAGGAAAGGAAAGGTGTCCTGTGAACTGTGAACTGTTCCAGCACTGCCCTTTTTTTAAATGTGGGTCTCCTCCGTAGACCATGAGGGTGACAGGGAGAAAAAGAGAGGGATTGATGTGTGGGAATCTTTGCCCAGAGCAAAACAGACTGGACGTCTGTGGCGAAGAATTAAGAAGCAGGAGAAAGAGAGAGGGAGAGGAGAAAGGAAAAGAGAAGGAAGGAGAGAGAGATAGAAAAGATGGCAGAGGAGCAAAGAGGATGAACGTCTTGAAGGAGGACATGAAGCGCGGGATGGGAGGGGACGAGAGGATTTGATGGAGTGAAAGAGGACTCTTTTAATGAGGAGGAGCTGAGGAGATGACAGAGGGAAGGGAAGCTTGTCTGCACGCTCACACACACACTTCACACACACTAAAACACCTTTAAATCTACACGTGCACATTCACAATCACCCTGCCAACTTAAACACGCACACACACATGCATGAATGAAAACTGGACTTGGAACTGCAGCTGTACACACACACACACACACACACACACACACATTGCATCAGACGTGGTTTCATTCAGATCCGATGTGACAAGAAGAGGTTCACAGTCTCCACCCCTTCCTGCTCCCAAGGACTTCTGCTTCAGAGTGTGTGTGTGTTTTCTAAACCCGCTCACTCTCAATCTCCTTTCCTGTCATTTGATGTGTGTGTATACCTGCACACACACACACACACACACACACACACACACACAAACACACACACTCTCTCGCTCTCTCGTCCCAAGAGCGGCAGGTTCCCTGGAAGCAGCTAAACTATCAGTGGCCGTAGCGAACACATGCTCGCTCTCGGCTCGACTCTTTCTTCAGTCGCTGCCCAGGGAGGAGGAGGAGGAGGAGGAGGAGGAGGAGGAGGAGAAGTGAGGCTGGAAGCAACAGACTGAAACACACAGATAGAAAAGAGAAAGAGACAGACTTGGACAAACCTCTGCCTGGCTGACTGTGAGAGAGACTACAAGTGATGCCTCTCTCTCTTTGGTGGAGCAGCACGTAGTTCTTTAGCTTCCTTCTTCATTCTTCATCTGTGTTCAAACGATGAGGAGGGACCGTCTCTTCTTAGCCGCGACCCTCACAGCCATCTTCTCCGCTGACCTCTACTTTATCCTCCTGCCAAAGCTGCGCAGCGTGGGGCTGGGATCGGGACACTTGTGTCCATGCGGCGTTGCCAACAACCTCACCCTTCCCAGCCACGGGGGTCTGGCCACCCCGCGGCTCTCCAACTGGACTTCGGCGCCGCCTCCGGACGGCACGGCGTCCGAAGCCGCCGACGGGGGCTCCAAGCTGAGAAGGCTGTTCGCTCACCCTCTGTACAACATCCAGACTCCGATGCTGGCGCCGGAGGAGAGGCTGCTGGAGGTGGAGCTGCTGATGGAGTACTATAGGAAGAAGATGTCACGCTGGCAAAGGTCAGTTTCTGGTGTCACACACACATTTGGACGTTGCTTATTTTGGTTTTACGACGGCTGACAATTATCATGGCTTGTGTTGCTCAACGGCAAGAGGAGCAGGTTCATGTTGGCTGAGTGTGGAGGACTCGTTGGGGCTTGACTGCGGTCACGGGGGCAGGGTCACCGGCATCACGGCCAAACCCGCCTGCAGACACGCACACATGTCCGTGCACATAAACACACGTGTGCATTAGTTCACGATAACAGACGTACACACACAGACAGACATCAGGATGGGACAATTCTGTGCGTCATAAAAAAAGTCCAATGTCGGAGTGGGCTGGCGGCAGGAAAACACTCACAAACATGTCCCCCCGAGAGCTGGCGGCTGGAACGCTCTGTTCAAGGTAAACAAGGATTTAAAACTGCTAAAGCCCATTTTTAATCGGTGGGAGCCGGAGCCGTGTTGGAAAATAAGAAGAAATATGAGCAATGGATCCCCTCTCTCTCTTTCTCTCTCTCTCATACATATGCACCAAAACAATAGATAGCCCAAAGGCTTGTTGAAGACTTGCGCCAAACACACCTAGGACAGCTTTTATTATCATAAATAACAAGGAAATGGATTTTTAAATAAATCTCCTGCTGAACCCGTGTATGTTCGTTTAAATGTTGCTCCTTATGAGACATTCTTCACGTCCTCTTTGCTACACTGTCTATACTTGTCCTGATTACCGAGATCTTTCACTTCATATCATATTTATAGGTCTATTGCTCCATCATCTCTGCCCTTTATGCAGCCCAGTGATGGAGTTTGTTTGTGTTGGTGAGACTCAGCGTGGTCAGCTCTGGCCATGTGGTGCCACTCCAGCCACAGACGTTGTGTTTTTGGTCTCACATTATTGTGGCTCGGGATTTAAGTTTCGCAGAGAGGAGAGGAGGCAGTGGAAATTAAAAATGCTGGTAGAACAACTGTTAAAAACAATAGAGAACCCATACGACAACGAATAAAATGTGGATATTTCAAAGCAAATTTGACTACGGGAGGAGTAATGAAAACAAAACATTTATAAAACAGAGTGTGTGAAATGAATTCAACCAACGCCCTGCGACCCCGTGTAGCCGCTCGTATCCTCTTTCATTTAAAACACATTCTTGTAAGAGCTGCTGCTGAGAAAAACCTGTCGAATGCACTTTGCCGTGGATTTCTGGCACCGAGTACCGTTCCAAAAAATCTGTGGTCTTTCCAAAATAAACTACTGCTTTTAAAGAATGTTGTAAGCAGTGATTCCCAAGCAGTAAATGCCTGCTCTCTTTCAGTCTGCTACTTTGTTGTTTATGTAACATTCAAAAAACGTACGATAACACATATCCCAAATCTATTATGTTACCGTCTTCATCCCCTTCAGTTGACCTCTGCGTGGCCTCTTCCTCCTCAGACATATGAAAGTCTACAGCGAGGCGGTGGCTTTATCCAACATCACTTTGACCAAGCATGACGTGACCTACGACCCCCACGCCAGCTGGCTGGAGTTCCACCGGGGAATTAACCGCTACGCTCTGTACGCCCGCGAAGACCCCGCCATCCCACAACTTCTAAAGGACATGCAGAGCATGACCGTCGTCGGCTCAGGTGACGGATGGATTCAAAACATATGCGTGTCGTTGTGAAATGATTTGGGGATTGCGTAATGTTATTAAAAGCATCCTTTAGTTGTACTTTATGATTTATGCGATATACATGTCTGTGTCCATGTTAAAATGCTACATGTGTGATGCTACATTATGAGCTAACAAACCTTTCCCTCTTACAGATTACACTCAAGATCAGAAGGCCCTAAAAGGATCATGTGATTGCACCCAAGGTAGTTGATCAACTAGGCTTCTATATATGTGTGTTTGGCTTTTTTATCTTCTTTGTGTTCGATCTCTGACCGGCTCCTTTGTTTCTCTCTCCGTGTTGTTCTCGACGCGCTCGTCGGCGCCGTCGGAGACGAACACACTGCGTCCTTTGTGATTCTTTTTTTTCCCGTTCTTTTGGGCGTCAAAATCCAGATTCGGCGTAAGTCTCTGTCTGCGTGAGAAACTTTTCTCTGGGGCAACAACAAAAAACAAAGCAGGCGTGTGTTCAAAAGGCAGAGCTCTTAATTACAGTATAGGTCTGAGGGAAGCCGACGTCGACTGACGCAACCAGAAGCCGCCTACGCCGTCGTCTACGAACTCTGAGCGAGAGCAACGCTGCAAACGGAGGGATGGATCAATGAAAGACGTCAAGACCAAGTCACTCTGACTTTATGTTTTAATTTGAGCAAAACTAGCATGTATGGGGAATGGAGTAATGATGCAGCTTTCTGTTCGGCTCCAAAGCATGCAAAGAAAAGGCCGTAGTATACTTCTTCAAGTAGAAGTATGCACATTAAAGCAAAAAGAAGTTCTGTATTTTCAGACTTCCACATATTTTTTATATAAAGCCAGCTTTTTTTGTCCCGCCTGTGCCCCGACCAGCACGGTTACAAGGCACGACCACACACACATCGTTCACTGCCAAGAAGAATAGCAACCAAACAATCCGTCCCGTCTGCTTCAATGTGACCTCGGAAGATTTTCTCATCCTCTCAGTGGCCGGAGCGACATAGTTAGTCGACCGGCCGGTTTACGCCAGATTGGACCTGGAGAAAAGTAGTGATTGTACAGCTTATGCGAATGTAAACTAATAACACCGTGGACTTTGACAGCGTGTGTGGTTAGCCTGACCGACTGCTGTGACATCATAATATACAGCCAGAGAGAGAGAGAGAGAGAGAGAGAGAAACCCCAATTACTTTATCAGGGAACTGGCAGATCAAAACCAGTTTGGACCGGCCTCTGGGGTATTAAGCCAAACACCAAATACGAGGGGCGGGATTCACCAGAGGCCCCTGGTATATCTTATTGCAATTAAAAACTTTGTTTTTAATATTGCGACAACATTATATCGAGATTCATTAGCTCCACCCCCCCCCCCCCCCTCCATACTCACACACACACACACACACACACACACACACACACACACACACACTCGACTAGACAGTTTTTTGTTAAGCTTTCGTAATGTTGTCTTTCTCTCTCTTTCTGTCTCTAGTTGTGAAGCCCAGCGGACATCACCTGAAACTGGCTCTAAAGATGCAAAACTTTGCCAAAGCGATGTTCAAACCCATGAGGTGAGGACTGAACCCTCTACAGTATCTCTGACTTAGTCCCTAAACACCACCCATGGATTTTAATGTGGAGGAAGGTGCAGGTGTTTGGGGAAGAATGGCACTGAGGGTTCTGCAATCCGTTAATTACAGTCCTGGGTCAGGCCGAACCATCTAGTTTCTGCTGAGACGATAGTATTTGTCGTGTGTGTGGGTGTGTGTGTGTGTGTGTGTGTGTCAGGCAGCAGAGGGACCAGGAGACTCCAGAAGACGTGTTCTACTTTGTTGATTTCCAGAGACACAATGCAGAGATTGCCGCCTTTCACCTGGACAGGTACGCCACTCCCCTCCTCTCAGAACGCTCTCCATCCCATAATTACGCATGTCCTTGTTTTAACCGCCATCTTTTGTGACACACTCTGTATCGTAAGTGGTCTCTCAGGGAATTTCCGCGGCAGTGGTGCCTGTGGTGTTTGGGTGTAATTTTAGTTTTTTGTTGGACGTCTGTCGTTTTATTGGCTCCAGTTACGTCTGTGGTGCAAACTGAAGTGCAACGAATGTTTTTACTGTTATTTTTTCTTCTTTTATTTTTTCTTCTGTGTTTTTTTATTTTAACTGGGTGTTTCTTATGTTGCTGCCTGTCTTGTCCAGGTCACCCTCGAAAAAAGAGCAATCTTTAATCTCATAGGGATTCAACTGGTTAGATAAAGGTTTAAATAGATAAATAAATCCAACGTATATGTCTTCCAGAGTTGTTACATAATTGGTAACAGAAGTTGTTCCCGTCATCCTCCGTTGTTCCCAATGTTCAGTGATGAATTGCAAACGTCAGCTCACTGATAAACTGAACTCAGATGCTGAACATGGTAAACATTATGCCCGCGTTGCATCAGCTGGTTAAAGCTTTAACATCTCTTGTGGAGCAGTGATGAAATTTGATTGTAACATTTACAGAAGCAGAGGAGGACTTGTTGTTGTATAACAGAAACAACACGCAATCACAAAAAATCACAAAAAATAAAAACGTGCAATCACAAAAATCTAATAAAATAAATAATAACATGCAATCACATAAAATAAATGAAATTAATTAATTTAATTAATTTAATTAATTAAATTAATTAAAACATGCAATCACAAAAAATAAAAATGTAATAAATATCCGAAATAGTTTTCAACAAATCATTATAAATTATGAAACTATGTCTCTTGGGGCAAATAAATCACCCAAACTCAGCACTCTGCTGCAACATGTCTGCCCAGCCCAGGATTTGCAAACTAGAGCTGATCAGTATAAACCACAGACAGCAGAACACACACACACACATACACACACGCACACGCGTTGTGAAATTGCACATGAGCTGAGGTGAGGGTGATTCACTCTGAGACATCCTCATCTGTGCTAGACAGTATCATTAAGGAGCTACACACAATGACAAGTCATCGCTTCAGCTCACGGAGAGACGGAAGGCGGCGCCACGTCAACAACTCAAACAATCACTATAATTATTATTCTGCTGCCTATCTGCTCATATTCTAAGTATCTATTAGTCTTTCAAAATGCACGTTTACTGTCCTCAAACCCAAACAGACAGCTCGTTCCTCTGCCACACGGCCACTCAGACGCACACACTGATTGTTGTTTGATTACTGTTAGCAAGACAAGACTGCAACACGGCCCTCGGGGAGGTATAAGCTCTCAGTAGTGTGTGTGTGTGAGTGTGTGTCAACACAGCCAGCGAAATCACACAGCGTGGAGGCTGTCAGTGGGATACAGCCGTTGATAAGAATCAGTGGAAATGAACCTGTGAAGTGAGGCGAGGAGACGCAGATAAGGGAGCCGTCATCTTGACGGGGTTCACGTTGCATTTACATTTAAATTCAATGTGAACTTTTCTCTTCTGAATCTCATCCAACTTATCCAAACTTCTTCTTTTTTTTTTAGGATCCTTGACTTCCGGAGGGTGCCGCCGGTGGCTGGCAGGCTGGTGAACCTCACGGGAGAAGTCCTCCATGTCACCCACAACGAAGACCTACGAGGGGTCTTCTTCACCTCGCCAGGTAGTTAAAAAAAAGAACAGCAGCACATGTTGAAGATGAGTTGTGGTCTTAAATAATGCACTTGACCATTTCGACCGAAGCCTCTCTGAGTTATTTTACTTCTGGTTTGATGTTCCCTGTTCCCTCTGCTTCCCAACAGCGAACAACGCGTGTTTCTTTGCCAAGTGCCTGTATGTCTGTAAGACTGAGTATGCGGTGTGCGGTGGGCCCCACCTGCTGGAGGGCTCCCTGTCCGCCTACCTGCCCGGCCTCAGCATCGCGCCCCGCATCTCCATCCCTAACCCCTGGAAACGCTCCTACACCTTCACCGGGCGAGAAGAGTAAGGCCTCGACCTCGCTCGAGAGAAATACTGTAATAAATAATGTAAATAAATCATAAATAATTTAATCAAAAAAATAATTAATAATGTAATAAAATAATAAATAAAATAATAAATAATGTAATAATAATGTAATAAATAATTTTAAAAATAATGTCATAAAATAATAAAGAAAATAATAAATAATGTAATAATAATGTAATAAATAATTAAAAAATAATGTAATACATAATAATACTAAATAATGTAATAAATAATTAATGTAAGAATAAATAATGTAATACTCTAAATAATAATAAATAATGTGATAATCTTTATTTTAGAGATTGAATACTTCCATTTGACCTCCTGTGATACGAATACAGGGATGTTGTTGAAACGCATGTTTCCCAAATGTATTGGATGAAAACGTACAGCACGGTGTAAATGTGTACTCTCTTTGGATGACTGTAATCCAACAGTTGTGGGCCTCCAGTTAGATAGGAAATTCGAGTATTTTCAAAGTAAAATGAAAGAGCAGATTTCCTGTAAATCCTGTTGGTGCATATTGGACAAATCTAATTAGGGATGAAGGAGGTGGAAGAGTACTTTGTTTAATTAAACCCTTTCTGGTTTTGCTCACCACCCACTACGTGTGTAACCAATGAAGTCAGTTTACAGCCTCTTCCATACAGAGATCTGCTGAGCCGGTACCATCATTAGAATAATGTTTATAAACCAATGCACTGAGGGCTCATTTTAAATTGTGTTTTCTCAAATTGTTTTGAACATCTGATCAAAACATCCAAATGCAAAACCAGTTCCTTTTTTATTGATGTAGTTTGTCTTTTCATTCAAAGGTGGGAATTGAACCCCTTCTACTGTGACACCGTAAAGCAGCTGTATCCCTATAACGCTGGCAACAGGCTCCTCAACGTCATCGACATGTCCATCTTCGACTTCCTCACGAGTATTTTATGCCACTTCAGCACATGTTCCTCACATAACCCCCCAGAACCTTTACCCCTGAGAAACAATCTTTCTATAAAGCTGTTGTCCCTTTGCATTACAGGCAACATGGACCGGCACCATTATGAGATTTTTACTAAATTTGGGGACGAAGGGTTTCTCCTCCACTTGGACAACGCCAAAGGGTAAGAACAACAACAACAACAACTGTGATGATTGTGAACTGAACCGTCGTGGCTTGACTTCCTTATCGCATCTCGTGCTCAGGTTTGGGAAGCACTCTCAAGATGAGCTGTCCATCCTGGCTCCATTAGCCCAGTGCTGCATGTGAGTATTTATGTATTATTATCTTTATTTAAAAGGGTGCATGTACAGTTAAAACATAAATGTCACCATTTGATGCTCTATGTACCAGAGTGTAGCTTCAGGTAATTTGCATCTGTAGTCCCTTGACAGACCTTAAAACATAAAACATAAAACAATAACAAACAGTAAAGGATAAATACACACAATGCACAGTTACAGTACAGCATTTTAGATTTAAGAAGAACATACTATTTAAAAGTAAGTATTAAAAACCATGCAAAGTAAGTAATAAAAACCATTAAAAGTAAGTAATAAAAACCATTTAAAGTAAGTGTTAAAAACCATTAAAAGTAAGTAATAAAAACCATTAAAAGTAAGTATTAAAAACCATTAAAAGTAAGTGTTAAAAACCATTAAAGATAAGGAATACACACCATTAAAAGTAAGTGTTAAAAACCATTAAAGATAAGGAATACACACCATTAAAAGTAACTAATAAAAACCATTAAAAGTAAGTGTTAAAAACCATTAAAAGTAAGTAATAAAAACCATTAAAAGTAAGTGTTAAAAAACATTAAAGATAAGGAATACACACCATAAAAAGTAAGTATTAAAAACCATTAAAAGTAAGTTATAAAAACCATTAAAAGTAAGTATTAAAAACCATTAAAGGTAAGTGTTAAAAACCATTAAAGGTAAGTAATAAAAACCATTAAAAGTAAGTAATACGAGCCATAATAATTGTGCTCAATGAGTACAGCGCTAGAAGAAGAAGTGGAACACAGCTTGTGGATTCACGCGTTTATCCGTGAGATGTTTGGTTTACGAAGGGATGAGGGACGTGTGGTGTCTGGAGGGAAATGGATCTCTCTCTTCTCTCCTCAGGATAAAGAGCTCCACCCTGATGCGGCTCCAACTTCTGGTCCGAGCGGAGTTGAGGCTCAGCGACGTGATGAGGGAGTCCCTGGAGGGAGACCCTCTGCGGCCCATCCTGACGGAGCCCCACCTCTTAGCGCTGGACCGCCGGTTACAGAAGGTCCTGAGAACGGTCCAGGGCTGCGTCCGGAGGCTGGGCAAGGGCCATGTGATCACCAAGGACTTTGTCAAATCCAGGCCTCAGACGGAGAAGGTCAGCTGACCCCGGAGGAAAGGGATGGCGCTCCTCGTCGTATAGCTGCTCGCTGCTCAGATGGTTTTTAAGCCGTGAATGGAGAAAAACAACACTGTGAAATCTTCAGAGAAGGAATGAATCTCATAGTGGGACTTTAAACACTGCAGATTCCTGTCTTTTTGTTTTAATTTCCTTCTCTCAGGGTCATAAATTCCCCCAAGGGTGCATTTTTATGACAGATCTCTCACTTTATGTCCAACCAGCTCAGTTTGGAGTTAATACATTTGAAATAAAGATATATTTT
This sequence comes from Pseudoliparis swirei, assembly GCF_029220125.1. Lineage (NCBI taxonomy): Eukaryota > Metazoa > Chordata > Actinopteri > Perciformes > Liparidae > Pseudoliparis > Pseudoliparis swirei. The sequence continues at coordinate 16,693,541 of NC_079400.1, forward strand.
AAAAGCCCAAAAAGCTGTAAAAGTGAACAGGATTTGACTTCAGGAGCTTTCTTTGATACCTGAAGCTCAAGTGATATGCCTAAAAAAAAAAATCAGCAATGGAGTTCATATTCACAAAATAGAGCTGCCATGCACTGGATCCGTTGTTTATCACTGAAATAAAACATCTGTGTGTCCATGTGATGTAATAATGATACAATAAAAAAGTTATTTTGAACATAAATAATCACCTGCGAGTAACAGATGTGTTAAGTGTGTGCATTGATGTATTTGTGGGAGAAGGGTGCAGTTAAAGCTGCCAGTCGGTTCCCTCCACCTCGAGTTCCAGACGTGTAATCTGTGTGTCTCATTGGTTTAACCCTCCGGTTACCTTAGGGTCAATTTGACCCCATTCAATGTTTAATGTCGGTGTTCTTTCGGGTCAATTTGACCCCAGGCTGTTTTTCACTGTGTCAAACATATAAGAAATATCAACTTTTTTATATATTTAAAGGGCTATTTAGGTAGTCAACAAACAAACATAAAGTACCTCACACTTAAACTTGGAAAACAATATTAATTCTAATAATTTTCTGGAGGTTTTAATTGCTGGGGTCAAATTGACCCCAAGGGTAAAATATGTCAGTAAATATAAAGGTAACAGGAGGGTTAAACATTGAATGGGGTCAAATTGACCCTAAGGTAACAGGAGGTTTAAAGAGGTTCAACACATCAGTCGGCTCAAACAGGTGGAGACAAGAGTCGTGGCTGCTAGCCTAAAGCAACAGAGAAGCACGTGCGATACCACACCGCCCTAATGATTCAGAACCGAGCCAACGGTTCACTGTGGAGGCGCTTGAGCTTCGGCCTTCGTTACTTCCTTTGTTCTTATCTAACAATCCTGATGCATTCCAGGTCTCCGTGTGATTTAAAGATGAACATCCAAAGCTATTTTTAAGATGTCTTTGGGATGCCATAAAAAAAGTCAGACAGGGATAAGCAGTGAGATCATACAATGTGGTAAACACCTTCATTCCACAGCGCAGCTTCACCAAAACATAGCAACAGGATGTATAATGTTAAACCCCTTGTCAAGAATTAAGATAGAGGAAATTAAGGACCAGATTGATTTTATACAACTCCAAATAATTAATAGCAACCATTTTAATGTGGTAAATGTTGGTAGTTTCCCCAGAGCTAGTACATTTGTTAATAAATTAAAAATTCTGCTCATTATTTGAAAATATCACAGCATGGAAAATCTACCTAAAATGTCTAGTCATAACAATCCTCAGAGTATTATTATTATTATGAGTAGTATTAACCAGAGGTAGCATGTTTAGAAATTAATCCTTCATAAAAGATAAATGGAGTAAAGTTTAATTTGTGTAATGTGTTCATAGAGTAAAATATAACAGACTTACGGGATGATGTTGTGCTTTTAGGCTTTTCTGCAACATGTCTCCCCCTGGTGGACAGATGTCATATTACATCCGTTTTCAGAGCCACCAAAACACCATCCAATCCAAATAAATCAAAAAGTCAGTGACAGAAAGAGGGAACGACTGCACTGGACCTCCAGTACAACTGCAGTAACACAGCCAAGCAACATAAAAAAGGACTTAGCCGACAAACAGGTAAATCTTTTTAAACTTTTTTATTGCTTAAACTGCCATCTGGAACAATCTATACCAAAAGGATAAACATCTTTGCACATACAGGAGATCAAACTGAACACAGGGTAGAATAGAAAAAGAATGGTCCTCTGATCGCCTGCAGCTCTCAGCGCTGCAGACCTAACAAACTCACTGAAGATCGGGCTAGCAGGAGGTGATTGACGACTACCGTAAGCCCGGGTTAGGTAAGCTAAGGCAAACCGGGACAATTGCAGTGTGGCTAAACGTTTGAGAAATAAAAACCCAAAATGATGCTGCTATTTACACAAAAACAATAATATTTCGATAAAAGGTTGAGTGAAGCCTAACGGAGTCAGGATAAGGATCAAATATGAAAGATGATCAGTTTTAACTGTAAAGAAACATATTACTCACGTCTTCTCACTAAACCTGGCTCCCCTTCAAAACTCGGCACCAAAAAAAAAAATCTAATCTTTTTTCAGACGTACAGACAAACATCTCAATTCCAAGCCGCATCCCGGTGCTCCGGATGAGCCCGGGACCGACACACCACTGGTTCCATGTCCTTTCTGGTAACAGACAAGTGAGGCAGGAATGAAGAGTTAAGCCTATAATCCAAAAGTCAACATTTTGTGATTTGGTAAAGATCTTTAAAAAAGAAAAAAAGGAAAACACACATATACACACACACACACACACACACAGATTTAAACATTGTATGCCATCTAAATAGTCATGAAGCAGTTAAGCGAGGGAGAAACAAACAAAATATTTGACAAAGTTCCTGCTTCTGCACACGACTGCAGGTTTTTTTTTCTCGTTTTTTCTTTTCTTCTTCTTCTAAATACACGCTTCCATTCATACCGGATCACTGGATGCCTAAAACATCATGCCAAGTAAGCGTAGAGAACAGATCACAAGCTAATCTGATGAAAAGACAGCCACCTTTTCAAACAGGCAATAAGCAATGACACTAGTTTTAAATACATATCCGCTCACCTGCGACGCTTTAATACATAAATACTTCAGGTGTCCCGAAATCCATAAACCTTCGTTGCTTTCCCCCCCCAAAGACTTCACTTCAATAAACCATTTTGATCTATTCTTTAAAAAGTTTGAACCCCGTGACGTTTAGACACAATATGATTTACATACTGTCGTTTGTCAGCTGACAAGAAGGAGCATTTATTTTACTTTGTGGCACTGGACACCTAAAATAGAATTTATGGAAAAATAAGTGTTTACAAAAGACAGTTAAACCTATTTTTATTTCTTTTTAAGCTTACCATCACTCCAAACCATAAGTTTATCATTTAATCAATGATGGTAATAGAACTATGATCATTTTTAACTATACTATGATAACATTTTGATTACAAACCATAGTAACCAAGTTATTTGGTATATACTAAAAATAATTGAATACTGAAATACACTTAATACTCTTGTGTGTGTTTTTATTTCCCTTTCTTTTCTCTCCTAGTCAAGGCAGTTCTCGTATGGTCGTTCCACAGATTAAGGAGGACACTATGGGTAATAACTACTTCCTGTTTGGAGCTCCAAATTTGCACTTTCGCGGCAATGCATCGTTTGCTGTTGTGACCATAATAAACATTTGGCACAATAAAATAACCGCGAGTTGTACGAGCTCTCTCCGACTAAGAGAAACGGACTCGTCGCCGTCTCACAGCACCAAAAAAAAACAACGAAAGTAGCACATCGGTCATATCGCTAAAACCTTAACAACATCTGATAAAATGTAAAGTGATCCTATTCTTTTTGTTGTTTTTTGGACAGTTTCTAGGTTCTGATCTAATCAGACTGACCAGAGTCAAAAAGAAAACTCTTTAACGGGTAAGAAGAAGAAATCTTTTTTCTTTTCTTTGACCCTTTTCGACATACATCTGCAACAAATTCACCAAAAAGCGGCGTGTAAAGTTTGATTGTCCCGTCTCATCCGTCTGAGAACCTAAAGTCTTCCAGATCTCCTTCACAAATCCTGCTTTTGCGTTTTTGAGTCTAAGAAAAAAGAAAAGCGTAACCAGCGAGTACGTTGAGAACATAGGTAGTAACGTGGGATGTGACTGTGCATACAGGGTAGCGGGTACAGCAGCTGGTAACAAGCGCTGGTGAATGGCTGAAAGTCACCTCAGTGGGACGCGTGGCGACGACTTAAATATCTTTTGTGTGTGAAACAAACACACACAAAATCAGAAGAAAAAGAAAAGGGAGGAAAGCAAACGGAACAGAAGAAGGAAAGAAAAGCAAATCGCATTGGTGGACCCGGGGAATAAAAAGGAGAAAGGAGGGAGATGGTGGAAGGAGGGGGAGGGGGGTTGGGGTGGGGGTGGGGAGAGAGACACGCCCCCCCTTCAGACGGACAGCGAGACGAAGCTGTTGTACTGTTGGATGTTACGTTTGAGAATGTCTGAACAGGGACCCAGGACGCGCTCGAAGCGAGGCCGGTCCAGCTTCACGCACTTCAGGGGGCCGCGGGCGACCACCGTGGCGGCGCGGGGGCGGTTCATCAGCAGCGCGATCTCCCCTGGAGACACGCCGCAGAAGTCATTTAGCAAACGTGGAGATATCAAGTAATTAGATGAAATAATTTTTTTTACATTTTAAAAAGTGTGGTGATGAGTTCTTACCAAAGTAGTCAGAGGGTCCTAATCGCCCCACCTCCACAAACTCCTCGTGCTCTGAGCGACGCTGCAACACCGCTGCAGAGCCCTGAGACACACACAAACACACACGACAGAGGAAAAAATCATATCCATAAAAGTTCATTCTTAACCCTTGTGTTGCCTTCGGGTCAATTTGACCCGATTCAATGTTTCACCCTCCTGTCGCCTTCGGGTCAATATGACCCGATTCAATGTTTAACCCTCCTGTTACCTTTATATTTACTAACATATTTTACCCTTGAGGTCAATATGACCCCAGCTATTAAAATCTCCAGAAAATTATTAGAATTTATATTGTTTTCCAAGTTTAAGTGTGAGGTACTTTATGTTTGTTTGTTGACTCCCGAAAGAACACCGACATTAAACATTGAATCGGGTCAAATTGACCCGAAGGCGACAGGAGGGTTAAATATTGAATCGGGTCAAAATGACCCGAAGGCAACACAAGGGTTAAAAAGACAAATAGGTTTTAAAAATAACTCGTACCACCAGCAGTTAACTGATCATATTAACTCTTTCATTTCTTGATGGCGAGCTACAGGAATTCATTCATTCAGATCTTCATGACTCTTGCATTAGTGACACATTACATAAGCATGTGTGTGTTTATGACAATGTGATCACATTCAATAATGAAACGAAGCTTTCAATCAATGAAACAACTTAACTCGTGAAAAGTAGAAAAACAGACATCAGTAATTCAGTGAAATGTTTTCATGCATACAGACTCTGACTCGATTAAAATCAGTTTAATACCAATAATGAACAATACATTTAACACTAATAATTAGCATCATGATCAATTAATTCATTATTTTGTCTCCAAAATATCTCCTCTTTTTTAAATCATAAATTAATTGTGCATCATAATTGATATTTTCATATTGTTAGTTCACAGAAATGTGAGAACATTGATAGATTTAAGAAACGGGAGCCACTATTTAGTCACTTTGTTGCATTTTATTAATTTTTATGATCAAAATAGATACAAATTAACTTTCTTTTGATCGACTAATCGTTTCAGTTCAAACACCAAATATGTGTTAAATAACAAACAGGTTGTACTAGTTTGAAGAGATGAAACAGTCCCATCGATCAACTGGTTGATGCAATTTTAACTAATTATACAACTGGTTAAACTTCAGAGTGCAAAGGTCAAATCAAGGCGTGTGTAAAAGGCGTGTGCGTGAGGGAAAGTTATTCATCGTAAACATACCTCTAGGATGATGAAGAATTCATCTCCCGGCTCTCCCTGCACAACAATCTTCTGTCCGTCCTCAAACTGGACGGGCTCCAGAGCGTCAGCGACTGTCAGGCGCTCCCATTTGTCAAGAGACTCTAAAAAAATTTTTTTTTAAAAAGTCAGCGGAAGTGACAGACAACAAATAAAGAGTAAAAAGAACATAGGAACACTCATTTAAAAGGTTTAACCTGTTTTCATTTCAAGTGAGATATTTTTAGCAAACCCCTTTTAGGTTATTTTAATCTCAGCAACAAAAACACAAGTTTGAATACTTCTCTTCTTCTATTCTAAGTTTTGGGATAAGGCCAGGGGAGGACATTTACATATTTCTAAGGGGACAGTTTTTTCCCCCACTGACTGAAATCTAGGGGCATTTAAAAAGAAATTGGGGGCACTTTTTTAAACTTGTGAAATAACATTTAACCTTTGTTCAAAAATAATAAATATACTTATTTAGGCTTACAGTATATGATAAATTGTCATAACAATGGCAATTATAAGACTATTAGGCAGTAGCCTACAGATTCAAAGTGTTTTCTTAGATTTATTTAAACAAATCAGACAATCTTATTTATTTTTATTATTATTTCTTTGAGGTTATTTTTTTATTTTATTTTTAAACAACTATTAACAATTTCGACTTATTTTTTGTTTTTTTTATAATTCAAAATTATATTTATTGATTTGTTTTTATTTACCTACCTAGTACAGGCAACACAGATAGGACACACACAACAAAGAACACAAACAAAACAGTATTAAATTATCAGAATTATTCGAGGAAATTATGGGGTAATTTCTTGCCCCTCTCCTCGTGATATCAGGGGCACAATTATATTTCTTAGAGGTAGTTTTGCCCTTTGCCCTCGTGTATTTCTGACTCTGGATGAGGCCGATATAATACAAACATGAACTCACCTAAAATGGACACTTTCCTGAGGAATTCCTCGTACATCTTCCTCTTTCTCAAAGTGCTTCCCTGAAGAGAAAAGATACTGGTGTTGACTTCATAAACATGTGTCTCTCTGTGCATTCCATACCAACAACACGTCTGCTTACCATAAGTATTCTCCTGTAGCTATCCCTGTCGATGCCCCACAGCTTCACATTGGTCTTGGCTCTAACCGTGGCCGCCCTCGGGGTGCCGTATATCAGGGCCAGCTCGCCGAAGCTGCCTCCCTCCCCGATGCTGGTCACCCATTCGTTGTTCACATACACCTGTCACATCGATGGCGTAGACGGCGCGGTGTTAAAAGTGCAAAACGGGATTTTAAAAAACCATTTCCTGCTAATTATGATGAGGAATGGGATACTCACATCCATCTCCCCTTGGTCGATGACATAGAAATTGTCACCTTCGTCACCTGTGGGGTGAGGGGGGTGACAAGAACACCGTTAGCTCCACACGAGGACATGCCAGGATTTGGATTCACGTTAAATCGCTGAAAAGATGTCGTCCTACCCTGCAAAATAACTGTTTCCCCGGCGATGTAGGTGACTGGAAACATCGCATCAAAGATGTCACTGGAAAGGAGCAGACGTTTGAGATGTTCAGCTGAACACAGTTACACAATTAACACAACTTTATTATTAGAAAAAGCCCTCTTTCCAAACGGTACCTCCTCTCATTGTCGTCCAGGTGTGAGAAGAGCACGTTCTTTTCGATGGCTTTGGCCAAGGCTGCCATCGTCTTGTAGTCTTTTGGAATGACCTGAATAAAACCGCACAAAAGATGTCACACGACTGCTCATCCTACCGATAGCATCAGATTGTTGATGTAGATTTTCGGCGTTGCGACACTCCCGCCATCTGCGACACTCTCGCCGTCTACCTTTCGGACATACGAGGCGGCGTCCTCCTCCGTGTAGACCTCGGCGCTGAAGGCTCCTCTCCGCCGGCGACCCTTGACCACGGGGTTCATGGGTGGAGACACCTCCTCATCACGCGAGTCTGAGCGGGAGCTGCCGGCATTCTGCTGGTTCTGCTTGGCCTCCTCCTGGAGGAGAGAGGAGGGAGTTGAGGTCTTAAGTTCCTCTAAGTTAAGTCATTGGCCATTTATAAAAGCACTTTTTGGCCAATAAAGTGCAACATAAAGTACCATATACAGGCAAAAACAAAACTATTTTTCAAAGAAAACCATGTTATGCGTTTCATTTAAAGCACTACTAATCTGAATAAATACAGTAATTTATAAATAGGATAGTAAACTGTAAAATATTCGCCAAAAAAATTCTAAAATAACCTCCATCTCAAATTAGTAAGATAGCTAGATAGCATACAAGCTACAAGTTCTGTAAGTGTGGTGATGTGGAATGTAAATAATTATTTTAGCAGTATTTCTAAACTGAATTTAATAAATCATTAAAATTAAGCAGCACTAACTTCACTAAACTATATGTTTTTTACTTATACTTTTAGTGAATGTTAACAGCTTTCACAAGCTGGAACAAAGTGTAAATGTACATTGGGAAGTCCAAAGCATGTGTGTACTGAACACACAACTTTTGTTGACTAGTCACAGAGTGAGCAGCGCACAGAAACAACCGAAAAGAGGAAAAAATAAAAGGCATTAAAGTTAGAAAGCTGATTAGCTCTTAATGTTATAAACATGTTTTTGTTATTGCTACTTGTTTCTAAGCCACGGTGCTGTTCTCAAACACTATGATGGAAAAAAATCAAAGTTAAAAAGATATACAAGCTTTAAAGCAAAACATTACTATTATAAGTGCTTTAGGCCAAATAAGAAACTGCTTCATCATTGACATCCACTGTGTCATGTGTTGTTGTTTTCCACCAGAGATATAAAAAGGAAAGATAGCCCGACCAAGTGTAGCTACAGTTTATGATGTCAATTATCAGCTGACTTATGAAACAGCAACTGTCTGGTGTAATATAGGAGTATAGAATGATCAATGATCTGCCTTCTGCCCACTGACCAATAAGGACAAACAAAAAAGCAAAGACACAAACCTTCTCCAGCCTCTCGAAGTACTCCCTGAGGAAGGCCATGGGCCTGTCCGGCCTGGAGGTGCACAGCTGGACAATGCAGTCCTTCAGCAGCTGTTGAATGTTGTGTTTCTGCACGTACTGCTCACACTCCCTCAGGCTGCGCTCCTCCTCGCTGCTCGTACTTCCAGACGCCATGACGACAACCACAACCCTGCTCTGTGACCTTTAACCTTTTTACTGGTGAGAGTGGACAGTAACGTGGGGTGGGGGGAAGGGGGGGGGGGGAGGAGCATAGTTTTTAGATCATCTCTGCACAACGTGGAGTCACAGGATTACCAGAGAGCAGCGCAGAGTAAAGGGTGACTGTGTGTGTGTGTCGTGATGAGAAATGGACGGACAGAAAACGTAAGAATGTGAGAAAAATAGACCCAGAGTGTGAAGGCACAGAGAGACGGGGTGTTGTTCTGGTACTAAGGAGACTGAGTGTTTCTTAGTGTCAGCAGTGAAAATGGGTCATATGATGTGTTCACACAGATCTGAACACAAACAACAAACTAGGACCAAGTTTATTTACTCAAAACAACTTGACTTTCACCAGCCTGAAAGAATCCCTTTTATCATAGAGGCAGCATCATACACAAGGCCTAATTTTTTGTTGGCAAATGGTGAAATGAAGGCCAGAGAATCAATTGGATTCAAACCATAAAAGCAAGTGCACTTGCTTTGAATTTCAACATCTCAGGACACAATGCTGCCACTGAGCCAAATAGCCCGACAGATCCCAGATCATGTGATCAGCCTTATATAGGCTTCTTCAGATGGCTCTGAGCTTGATCAAGCTGTGTTGTTCGAAAACAGGAAGGCCTCATGTAACCGACATGTGCATTTCTTTCTTTTTTTATGAGTAAAAGACAAACTTCCTGTTCTTGCAAAAGTATCATGCATGTGCATTCGTATAATGGTCTTCGGATCATATCTAATCAAACTAGGCCCGGCGGAGATTACTGGTCCTGTTATCAAAGATGAGGCTGACACCCTTTATGCAACTAACCACACTCACAGTTCAAACTTGGCAGGCTTGCTTTAATCTAAACCTATAACTGAAGTGAGAAATGATACTGTTTTCCAACCAGGATAGATCAATAAAGAGATGAGACTACAGACTCAACAGCAGGGATTTCCTGCCATATATTAACAGTAAATTGTTCTTGTTCAAATATAGTAGGAAGTGAACGTTTATGACTAACGTGTACATTTTCTGATTCAGTTACTGAGCTGCAGCATAACCTCTGCTGTCTACTCAGAAGCTGGCTGTCAATTAAATTAGGAGTAAACACTAGGATGCACAAATGACCTTGCTGAAAAAGTGACAAAGGGCTATGCTGGAGGATGGATGATGATAACGCATCTAATGGTTTACACATTGAGTTAATGTTATCCCCTTTAAGGGACAGTGTGAAGCAAATGCCCCGTCTGTAACACCGTCTAGGTCAGGAAGGCTTCATGAGGAGGCTGACGGCTGCAGCGCAAATAACAGCAAACAGACTGACACGGAGAAGCTACCTGCCCGAAATAATAATAACCCGTAAACACCAAATGTGTGAATACGTGACGTTGTATACGTTCGCGTAACCGTCTTTGTCCGACGTTACGCAAAACGGTGTGTCTAGTTTGATGCCTAGCTGGCTAGCTCGGTGCAAAGGCAAAGCTCTCCTCCAATGACGCCATCTTGAGTTCTATCATAAACAAACGGGAGACGGAGGGAACAAATTTCACCTATCCAGATGACAGATGAACTGGAGAAACGCAAATACTCACAATGAACTGTAAATTCCTGCCGAGCCCTTCGATAGCGACTCGGATGGATGATATTTCTCAAAGCGTACCGTTACCAGATCCTCCTCGCTTCGATTTTTTTCCCCGAGCCCTGGACCGCTGCCCCACCGGATACGGCTGAGAGCCAATCAACGGTCGTCACTGACGTCAATACTCCTAGTTCTGACATGTGAGCACGTAACCCCTGGCAACCTTAAAGGGGACCACACGGAAACCGTGACGTCAAGGAAATAGTTTAGAATTGAGAAGAAGAAAAAATCGATTTAGATCTGATTAGAAATTAGCCTGATAAAAGGAATCTCTCAGTGTTGTCTTTATTTAGACCTCCTGGTTCACTGCAGTGTGCATGGACTTATTGTTATTACCAACATGATGTACACATGTAATTAAACAGAAATACGACCCCTGTCATAATTATAGTATTACATATAATGTTATTACCAGTAAAACAAATTCAAAGCAGTATTCTAACATTTGACTGGTCGCTAATTTTATTGATTTATATCATATTTGGTAGTTTAATCTATAATAAAGCATAATTTTAGATAAGCTGGTCATGGAGTAAAAGTAGTATGTATCTATGATATACAGTAAAGTAAAGAGTAAAGATAAGCTATATAAAGATCTATTTTTAAGGGGTCTAATAAATATATAAAACTTCAGGGGAACTATTTAACATCTGTATTTGGGTAGGCTATGCAAACATAAACGTACAAATAAATAAATATACCTAAAGATAGATAGATAGATAGATAGATACTTTCTTAATCCCCAAGGGGAAATTTGTCGTGACAGTAGCAGCACCAATAAACCAAACACACAAGAATAAAAATAAAAAAACACAAAATATAAGAAACAGGGATGAAAGATATAGAAGTATACAAAGTAAAATAAAAGTAAAATACAAAACTAAATATATATGTACATATACAACACACATGCATACACAACACACAACACCAATGACAAATCAAATACAAAAATATTAAATATAGACAGTGTGCAAAAAGCAAAGTGTGTGTATATGTGCAGATGAAATGAAATGTGTGTGTATGTGTGTAGTGCAAACAAATGAAATGTGTGAAGTGCAGATCAACATAGTGTAAATATTAAGTTATTATTGCACTATGATCTGGCAAGAGGTGATCTGTTGTAGAGCCTCATAGCCGTCGGCAGGAATGTTCTCCTGTATCTGTCCTTGTGGCAGCAGAGCGTGAGGAGACGTCTGGAGAAAGTACTCCTCTGTCCCTGTAGGAGGTGGTGGAGAGGGTGGTCCGGGTGGTCCAATATGGACAGCAGTTTCTTCAACGTCCTCCTCTCCACCACCTGTTCCAGGTGCTCCAGCTTGCAGCCGATGATGGAGCCAGCCTTCCTAACCAGTTTGTTAAGACGGCTGGTGTCACCGGCTCCGATGCTGCTCCCCCAGCAGACAATGGCTAAAGGCAAATAAGAACAAACAACATACTATTCCAATCAACAACAATAAATCAATAAAACAACAGCTGAATGTCTTTGTTCATCAGTTGCACATCTCTCCCAGGGTCGTCGGTGTGTCGCTGCGCCGACAAGCAGGAAGAAAAGCTTGACACGTGGTTCATCCAATGAAATCATGAAAACAAGTCCTCGTGACGACACTGTACGTGTAATAAGCCAATCAACCGTATTTTCTGATAAATGGGCGTCTCTTGTTTTATTGGCAAATCAACTCAAGCTCTAAAAAGCTCGACCAATGGAAACGCCGGAAAGGAGGGTCAACCTGGTTCCACCAGCCAATCAGCATGCACCTCAAATTGAAGCATCCACCCATCAGCTGTTTTTGTTTTGCGGTGTGGACATTGGAAGTTGATAACATAATAACAACAGTGTAGACTGACCCAAGGGACCCGGCACATCGAGGAGGTGGACTCGTTGATCTTTTATCCTGTTTAAATTTGTGATAGTCGACTCGGCGCGTGGTGTGCGCCCTCTGAGCCAATCTACCCGGACATTCCTCTCCCTGAAGAGTGTGAGCGTGGCGCTTGAAGGAGTCGGGGGGGAGGAGAGGAAGCGGGTTCCGGCGGGGAGGGGGGGTCGACCCGAGTCCAGCAGGAGAAGAGGGGATATGGCGGCTCCGATGGAGTCACAGGAGTCCCAGGACGCACCGGACGGCGCTGATGCGCAACGAGCCTTCATCTGCGCCTCGTTTAACCAGGACACCACGTAAGCGACCCGCGAGCCGGGGGTTAGGGGCCGGTGGGCCCAGCGTCAACCCAATCTGACTGTTGCATAATAATTTTTTACAGTAATAAGTTAACGTCAACAATCAGGGAGTTGTGTGCGCCTGCGTGAAACCAGAGTTCCTATAGACACGACAAACTTCTCGATGAGTCCATAAGTGGAGTAGGCCCGTTGAACGTGAGACAACAGTTAGTAGCGAACCTTCTCGCTGTTGTGTAATAAGACACAACGTAATGCAATCGATTGAAAACAGGCCACTACAGTGTCCCACGTACGTGTCCACTGGACACCAGTTAATATAATAGTTTAATAATCAGGTTATAGTCATATTATTCAAAGCAACTTTACAGTAAGAGGTTCCTGTGCCATTGTTGTTTGAATCCACTCCACTGATCCATGTGTTGGGTTTATTAACTATAACAAACCAATCCAATGGCTCTGATCGTAAAACCACAGTCAACAGTCTTATCTCTCTGACATCGTGTATTCATCAACTTCAACCACGATAAGAGAAGCCAAGCTTCCTTGGGGGATATTAACACATTTCAATGGGAGATGCATTAAACAAGAAAGCCTGTCATAGATGACTACCATCCCCCGGATGAGGTAAAGCCTGGATCTGACCTGGTGACCCCTCTTGTCAGTAGCAGGCACACATTGGTCTGATGCTACTTGCATGGAAAAGTATGGCTCACTTATTAATACTGTAGAGAATTATCTCGGCTCATGCGACTGTAAATTGGATCATGACAGTCACAGAGTAGCATATAGCATCCATTACATATATGTTTACCCTGTTCTGTGCAGCTACACAAGGGATTGTACGTGTGTGCAGTGGATCATTTTATTATTATTTTCAATTGCAAAGCAATTCCTTTTAACCAAATCCATTCACTAATCTGTTCAAGTAATACCAAACAAATACAAATGGTTCTCTGGGATTATTTTACTGCAACAATTGTAGACTATATGTGTATCAAAACGTTGACAGCAAATGTTGGTATTGTGTGAGTTTGTCTGTTTGTGTGTGTACATCAGATTCCACGTGCCAATTTTTTAAATCAATGTAATTGAAAATGCTAATTAAACTGTTATGAATGTATTTTTCACCTTATAATAAAGGTGGATGTGGCTGTGTTTGTGTTTTGTATCGTAGCTCTCTGTCGGTGGGCACCAAGACCGGCTACCGCCTCTTCTCAGTCACTGCTGTGGACAAGCTGGACTGCATCCACGAGGGAGGTGAGATGGACACTGTAATTTGCTCTCTGCAGTCGACCCTAAAGGTTAAAGTGACAGGAAGTGTTCACACCGTACATAATGCAGACACGGCTACACATCCAGTCGTGCATATACAGTCAGAACATTGTGTCACCGCAGCATCCACAGTATTAATACATGGGTGCTCCTCTGCATGGAGAGGGTAAACACAGGAAATGTCCTAATCCTCAATAGCAGGGGTGTCAAACTCATGTTCACCGTGGGCCATATCACCATCATGGCCGCCCTCTTAAAGGGCCGGAAACACTTTATAAACTCCTCGAACATATTGTTAAATAACTCTCTTTGCATTTGATTATTGTTTATTTGAGTGTAGAAATATTGTACATCAGAAAATGTCTCTACTCTTACAACATACATCCATTGAGTCCTAAACCTTCAAAATAAAAGCACGGGATATTTTTCTTCAATTTCTTTAAGAAAAGGTGATCACGTGTCTTTAAAGCTGCCAGGGGCCACATAAAATGATGCGGCGGGCCGGATTCGGTCCCCGGGCCTTGTGTTTGACACCTGTGCTCAATAGCAACAATGGAAACACATTTTCTTTGGAGGAATTTGAGCTCAATCCTGTCCTCCTTGTCGATGGGACTGACAATTTCCATATTATGTGTAGCTAACGTGGTTTGATGATAGCAGTAAAGCCTGTGTCGTTTGTTATTTAAGTGCAGGAATGTGTAAAGGAAGTGACGGCAGAAGGTGCGCCAGCTTTATCTGAGGGAAAGCATGCGATCCGTATCCACGGTCTTTCACTCGTCCCTCTCCCAGTAGAGTGTCAGGACGTTTACATCGTGGAGCGGCTGTTCTCCAGCAGCCTGGTGGTGGTAGTCAGTCTGTCCATGCCACGGCGGATGAACGTCTACCACTTCAAGAAAGGCACAGAGATCTGTAACTACAGCTACTCCAACAACATCCTCTCCGTCCGGCTCAACAGACAGGTACCCGTGATCCTTCAAAGTGGTTGCTTCTGCTATGTTATATGTATATATGTTAATGTGTCTTGATCTTGTTACCTCAGCGGCTGGTGGTGTGCCTGGAGGAGTCGGTCTACATCCACAATATCAAAGACATGAAACTACTCAAAACCCTGCTAAACACACCCAGCAACCCCACAGGTACACACGATACAGACATCTGGATCAACAAGTGTGCACACCAAAATCAAAAATTACCTCACTTTTAAGCAACAATATGCAACTTTTGCTGAAGTGACATTTACAGGATAATGCAAAATGCTAAATCACACACAACAGTATCAGTGGCGGCTGGTGAAATTTTTTGGGGGTGGGGCGCAGTTTAAATAGCACTCAACAATGAGAAGAAAAGAGGTTTTGAGTAGAATATTGTAAAAACAAAGCTTTATTTAAAGAACACACCGTGCTCAACACTGTCCAATAACAACTATCAACACACTGTAACTTTGGGCATGAGAGGTTCAGAGCAGCTTTAAGAAACATTGGGTTGGGTTTCAGAGGTTTGCAAAATAAAAGAGTTTCACCCTCACATGAAAGCGGTTCAGAGCAGAATAGAGTCAGAAAGAGATCACATGTTACATTGGGTGACAGAGTAGACCCACTACTGTAAAGAAAAGTAGCCCTCCTCTCTTTAAAGTTGGCAAACTTCTCAATAACTCTCTGGTTAAAGTCAATCATGTCTGTAACCAGCCTGTTTCCATTATTCTGGAGGGAATGTGTCTGTTTTTCAGAACTTCTTTGTTGTGTTTTCGATGCCAGTTCGGTCTCCTTCTGCTGCTCTGCTCTGCAAACAGGGTTAGCTTCATGCTGTGAGCGAGTTATCTTCATGCTCTTAGCTAGATAACTGCGGCAAGATTCGTGCTTTACACTTGTCTGCAGCTCTTTAGATCCCTCACCCCGTTGTAGTCCAGAGAGTTTCAGTCCCAGGACTTTGGAACGACAGACAGGAGAAACTAAACAGTGCATTACTCACTGAGCCTCCAGCTAACAGCTCCGTTAGCAACCTGCTCCCGTAGCTCCGTGGAGCTCTCTGGCTGAGGGAAGATACTGGTCTCTGATCTGCCGAATAGTCCAGTCACGTGAAATAATAAAACGATGTCATTGGCCAATGAGCGCACATTTTTGTGCCCCAAGATTCACGTTTCATCCGCCAATGAGAAGCCGTCCTTGCCGAAATGACTGAAATGTTTGCTCGCTCCCGCACACACACATTGGGCCGGTGTCCCGAAAAAGGGGAGGGGCTTCTCTCCGTGATAATGAGTGGCGATATATAATATTTTTTCACATTAACTTAAGTGGTTGTTGACAGGCTGACGGTCTCCCACACACATTTAGCGCGTCAACACGGTATATTTACTATTTAAATGATTTGGCATATAATGTTTTTTGACAGGATTTTTCTTTTTTCAAAATTTTAAGAGGGGCGGCGCCCTATCGCCCCCTATGGACGCACCGCCACTGAACAGTGCAACAGTAGCACAGGCAAAGAGGAGGAGTCAGTATCGTCAGTTGAAGAACACTTATGCTAATATTAGCCACGTTGAGCTACTGGTCATACCAACACTATTTGAATATGCATGGCGTTGCTTTAACGCTACTTGGGAGGGCGCACAGTGCCAATAGAGACAGATACTCAAACCATGCATTTGCTAAATCATTTGATGTTGACTAACTAGTGTGTTGACTCTTTGATTCGGGAGTTTTCAGGTACCGCACTTGACATAAATTAGACCCACACAGATGACACACATGTAGCTCCATTGTAAAGCAACTGGCCCAAACTGGCACAATAGGTGTGTGTTTGTGGAAAATTAAAACGAGTAAGAAACAGAAGAGTGCCTTTCATCCTCCGCTGTGCTCCTTCCGTAGGTCTTTGCGCGCTTTCCGTCAACCACAGTAACTCCTACCTGGCGTACCCCGGCAGCGCCACCATCGGAGAGATCACCGTCTACGACGCTAACAACCTGGTGAGGCCACGTTAAACTCTGACATACACCACCCTTCAAAAGTTTGGGGTCACCCAGACAATGTTGTGTTTTCCATGAAAACTCACGATTATTTATCAAATGAAAAGCAAATATAGTCAAGACATTAATAAGGTTAGAAATAATGATTTTTATTTAATATATTAATTTCGTTCTTCAAATTTGTCGCTCAAAGGAAGGCCAGTTTTTTAGCTGCGCTAATATAATTGCACAAGGGTTTTCTACCCCTCCGTTAGCCTTCTAAGGCGATGAGCCAACACAATGTACCATAAGAACACTGGAGTTGGGCCTATATACACCCATGTAGATATTTTAATAAAAACCAGACTTTTCCACCTAGAATAATCATTTACCACATTAACAATGTATAGAGTGTATTTCTGATTAATTTACTGTTATCTTCATTGAAAAAAACACTGCTTTACTTTGAAAAATAAGGACATTTCTAAGTGACCCCAAACTTTTGAACTGTAGTGTAGCAACAAAGGAAACAGATTTGCAGCTCTAAAAAAAAAAAAAACTGAGGTGCCGTTGTCCTCAGAAATATATTCTCCGTTCAGAGCACCCTGACGCTGATCCAAGCCCACGACAGTCCCCTGGCGGCCCTCACCTTCAATGGCTCCGGCACCAAACTTGCCAGCGCTTCGGAGAGGGTGAGCATCCCTTTTTTTAAATGATCCCTCCTTCCGTTTCATCGCCCGCTGGCTTCTTCCTGTCTGACCACGTTCTCCTCCGCAGGGCACCGTCATCAGAGTCTTCAGCATTCCTGAAGGAACGAGGCTGTTTGAATTCCGCAGAGGAATGAAAAGGTGAGCGCTCCCCCCCTTACATTTCAGCGAGAAAACATGAACGATCACACGGTGGACACGAGGGGGGTGACGGAGGGTCAGCAGTTTAAATGAGGAAGACTTCCAGTGAGGCAGACGTCTCCTGCTGCTCGGTTGGCTGTGAACGCACTGGGCCGCTACCTGTGTCAACGCCCGAGCATCAGCGATAAGGACACTGTGCTTAAGACGAGGGGAAACATTAGACCCGACTGATGAGGCCGTGACACACACACACACACACACTAGGTGTCGTGATAATTTTTTATTAAAATAAACATAGGGAGAGTCTACATTTTGGCTCTATGTGGTCTTGTGAATAGATATTTCTTTAAAATATATGTATTAAAAAAAATAAAAAAGTATCATCTAATCATAATTCTTTTGTTCTTTTCCGTCTCTGTCGGTGTCAGGTATGTTAGCATTAGTTCGTTGTCCTTCAGCGCCGATGGCCAGTTCCTGTGCGCCTCCAGCAACACTGAGACGGTCCATATCTTCAAACTGGAGCAGCACAGCCCAAGGTAAACACACACACACACACACACACATACGGTCTATTTCTACTTGTTTATTTATCCACTGCTTGCTGAGAGACTATTTACTTGACTAACCGGCTAAGACTAACTGAGCTCTGTAATGATGAAGCTCCTTCCTCCATCCAGATCAAAATGAAGCATGTTAGTTGCAGACTTAAAAATAAGAATTCTCTGGTGAAATACGAGGAGTCTGCACTGTCCTTTTCTGAACCTGGCATGGTTCAGAAAAGGACAGTGCATGGACGGACCAGCACCCTCTGCTGTATGTCACACGTAAAGCAGTGCATTATAGTTTTTCTATGACGTTCCACCATCTTTTCATGCAAAATCCAGAGTTGCAGAAATAAATCCGAATGTCTCCAGTGGTGATTAACTCTGACCCACATGGTTTCCTTCCAGTCTAGACGAGGAGTCTCCGACATGGTCGGCGTACATGGGCAAAATGTTCACGGCAGCCAGCACCTACCTGCCCAGCCAGGTGTCCGACATGATGCATCAGGACCGCGCCTTCGCCATGGTGCGACTCAACATGGTCGGCCTGAAGACCATCAGCGCCCTCGCCACGTAAGGCCCAGCTAGAGAGGGATGTTTTTCCAAGAGGCGTATCTATGTGTGGCGTGAATACACAGTGTGTGTGTGTGTGTGTGTTTGTGTTATGTTTGTCAGGATTCAGAAGCTCCCTCGCCTGCTGGTGGCGTCCTCAGATGGGTGTCTCTACATTTATAATGTGGATCCACAAGATGGAGGCGAGTGCGTCCAGATCCAGAAACACAGGTGTGTGTGTGTGTGTGTGTGTCTTAAATAAATGTCGACACGTGAACACAATGTGGCTCTTTTTGGTTTATGCTCATTTCCCCCCGGTGAGTTTGGCGCTACGCTGTCGTCACCGTCTTCGTCTTCTCCGTCCGTGCAGGCTGTTCGACTCCAGCGAAAAGCAGGTGGAACAAAACTCGGCGGCGAATCCAGAGGACGTCTCTCCCCAACCAGCCAGCCAATCGTACGCTGCCACTGTGGCTCTGCCTTCAACCCCGCCCTCCTCCACCACTCTCACAGGTACAGTACTCCTAATCAAAACCTTTAACTGGGTACGTATATAAACCCTACTGTGCACTCTATTACTCTCGCTGTTTGTACTATATGGTTGAAGCGTTACATTTTGTTATGCAACTCCATAAACTTGTTTTAAACATGGAGATGCTGCAAAGTAATTTATTTTCAAGTAAATATGTTCTTCTAATTAGTCGTAAATCTTAGAATTGGTTTCCTCAAAACTTTCTCAAATGGCATCCTGGTCACAAACGCCTCCTCTTCCTCCTCCCAGGTTACTCCGAGGACGGCGGCGTCGAGAAGGGTGACGTCATCCCCGAGCACGAGTTCGCCGAGGGCCCCGTGTGTCTGGACGACGAGAACGAGTTCCCTCCGTTCGGCAACCAGAGTAATTGACCAAATCCTTCTCTCGTGAAACATCCGATCCAAACCCCTGCACAACATATCAGACTGTTTCAAGCAGGAGGTTGGACCAAAGTGTTCCTGTGTTGAGACAGGGCGACACCTTCCACGTGCACCTCCCCTGCTGGCCGAGGGTCAAATCTCGCCAAAATGTTACTTCCAGGAATAAAATATTAGACAGATTGAAAGACTGTCCAAGGCTCCCAGTGTTAACTCCCGTGTTACGCCATTAACAACAGGGTTCAACTTTGTTTTTTTTTGATAATGGAACCTTGACAACACAATGGTGTTATTGTTGCACAATATTATCATGGTAGCAATCAGATGTATATGCGATTGATCTGGCAGAGACGGAACTGGAGCAGACTGAACATACTCTGGTCGTAGAGGAGACACCAGGCGGGCCTGGCCTGCGGCCATTTTGAAGTAACCACGGGCAAGATTCACAAAATTGCTCTGAGGAGAGGTCACCTGGAAGGTCATTTTAGTGCAGATAATAATATCAATATGAAATGAATCAACTCTCTGAAGATCATTTCTTGTTTTCTGACACTTACAAGTCTAAGAAATAAGCACCTGAAAGTATATGATCAGGATTTCTTTGCCTGATGGGTGTTATTAATGGGCATTACATGTTTCACACATCAGTAAAGAGGGGTAATAGTTCACTCGAGAAGGACATCATGTGGGATCATGATACATTATTTAAATCATGATACATGCAGTCAGTATAACATGACTTACAGATGCAGCTGTCAATACTAATTATTATGGTAGCAATAGATGAGACTAAACACCTGCAGAGTCACACATGTAACCTGACAACATGTGGAGAAGTCATCAGCTAACTGGGAAAAGCTCGATGGTGGAGCTTTACACGGCAACGCCACAGTCCTTGACTTTCAGTGATATCCTGATATTTTTGATTTACTATAAATGATGCTGAAAACCATATATATATATATATATCTCAACATGCAACTCATTTTTACTTTGAAATATACAAGTATTACACATCAACGCATAGACCTACCAATGCGTAAATATATTTTGAGGATTTTTATTGTGTGTATAATGTATATATAACATTTTTATATAGTATTGTTATAAGTAACATGGTAATACCATTCAATTTGCCAAAAGGTGGCGCTGCTAGGACACCTGTACGCTGTGTTGAGCTGTTTAATACTGGACATGACACCAGAGACTCATTAAAGCTGAGAAGTGATTCAACCTCTGCACGTTTCTATTTGTTCTTTTGTTAAATAGCATCATTTATGTTGACACCGTTTAAACACTTGGATAAATCTAATCAGATAATAAAGCTGTGGAGATTAACAATCATTAATTCTCTAATTACACTACAACAAACGGTTTTAAAATTGTAGTTTTGTCTTTACTGTCTGACAATCTCTTTTTTTTTAAATGCGTTTATCTCACAACTGGTCAACTCTTTGCAAACAAAAGCTGAGCACCTCAAAAGGAGTTGTTTGAGCTTCTCTTTTGGCCTATTGTGAGCGTGCGTGTGTGTGCATGTCTGTGTGTGTGTGTGTGTGCATGTGTGTGTGGTTTCCCCACCCCCTCAGCCTAGTGTGTGGCAGCGGCACACCACCTGTGTCGGGTCACAGCAGGGCGCGGCAGCCGCGTCCGTGCTGTAGTCTGCTGTGGACGCGGACGTGTCGGTGGCAATGTCCCATAACAACATTTCCCTCCCGCGGGCGACACTCTCCGCTATCGCCCGGTATTCTGGCGTCTCCACGTCCAGGGGTGTTTCCTCCGCCTCGTCGCGCTCCAGGTCAAATATCAACGGCGGGTCGTGGAGCTGCTGCATTCCTGTTGCACCGCCACACACCTCAGCTGCACCTGCATAGAAAAGAGTGTATGTGTCTTAAGATAACAAGCGGCGCTGCAGATGCACCGACTGTAATGTAGATTGTTTTTTGTCCTGGACATTGCGTACCCGTGATGTAGAACGCTTTGTGTGTCTCTGTTCGAACTGTCTGCAGGTCGCCAAACTTCCCCGCAGCACCACTGTTCGGGTGGAACAGAAACTACAAGAAAGAGGAGAAGAACTCCTGAGAATCCTAATCCACGACCCCCACTGACACGACAGGGGAATTATTTATACAAACAGAAAGGAAGACTGAAAACAACAACAAAAACGAGTACCTCATGACCGGTCTTATCACCGCGCAGGAAGACGTTCGTGACGTCAATGCCATCGTACCGTCTGTCTGAGGGGGGAGTTACCTCAGCCAAGGACAGAAGGGTTGGGAAGATATCCATTCCACTGAAAGAGGAGCGGAGGAGACCGTTTTGCATCATGCTGAGTCCCGAGGTATAAACTAAACATAGGAACAAGGACATGGGTATCTCAGGCACTGCGCTTTCCCTTTTCTCATCCGACCTCAACGACCGCACTTACCGGGTAATTTGGAGAGGATCCGTGTCTGAACCTTGCCCTTTCACTACGGGGGTCCCTCAAGGCTGCGTCCTGGGTCCCCTCCTCTTCTCTCCGGACACTAATTATCTCGCTCCGTCATTCACTCGCATGGCTTTTTTTATCATAGCTATGCTGATGACACCCAACTGATCTTCTCGTTCCCCCAATCTGAAACACGGTTAGCAGCACGAATCTCTGACCGTCTGACTGAAATCTTTCAGTGGGTGTCTGCACACTACTGCACCAATCCTTTCCTTCCAGGGAAAGGCTCTCCCACCCACGACCGGACTACCACTTTTAACAACTCTGTGTTATTTTCCAACGACACCTTATAAAAACAGATTAGCACTTCATTGGCACTTTGATGGCATTTACTTATAGCATTGTGCAGTTTGGCTTTCTTGAAGAAATGTTACTTTCTTGATTCTTGTTGTTCTGAGTTTGTACTCTTGGTCGAATGCACTTATTGTAAGTCGCTTTGGATAAAAGCGTCTGTTAAATGACATGTAATGTATTTGAGGGATTTAGCCTCTGATTACTAGTCAAAGGGGAGTACCTGAGCAGGGCTGAGTTGGTGATGTTTGCAGGGATCCTCCCAGGCCAATAAGCCACTGTTGGCACCCTGTGACCTCCCTCCCAGGTGGTCTGCTTCGCTGAGCCTCCACCTAGAATAAACTGTACAATATCAATCCCCTTCATAAAGCATGCATGAAAGGATTTTCCAATTTCTCAGGATGTTTTTTTCTATATACCTCTACTGGTCTGCCACTTTCCCACGAAAGGTCCGACATTTCCTGCATACAGGCACTTCTTTTCCCAAGGGCCGTTGTCACCTAGACACAACACACACACACCACGACTATTTCTAGAATAACTATGTCACTGGTAGTGTGGGAGAGCATAAACCATCCAGCAGACTAACCAGTGAACCAGATGAGAGTGTTGTCTTTGTCTGTGGCGTCCGATGCGCTCTTCACTGCCCCCACCAGGCTGTCCATCTCTCGCAGGCTTGCGGCGTACACTTCACCGTCGTCTGGGCGGCGGCTGGTGGCGGAGGCATCTGGGGGGAGGGGAGGGGCCAGGGGAACATGCATGTGAGCCAGCGCTATGTAGAGCAGATAGGGCTGTCCTCGCTGCCTGCAGAGACAATCAATAATGGAGTTGTCAGAAAACATCAATGATTTGCACAACGTAAAGCAATAACAAGATACATACGATACTGGCACCCCCAACATGGCATTTTGATTTTTTAAACTACGTGTTTGCAGTACACAGCTGAAAAATGAACTCACGTATGTTTTGTGGATTCAGTCATGTTGGAAAATATTCTATGTGCCATTCATAGTGCCTTGAAAAAAGGTTTCCAACTTTAAAGTTCACGAGGACAAAAAAAATCGTAAATATGTATTTTTCATCCAATTTTCTAGCAATATAACTATGCTCCATATTTTTAATTTCTCACTTTGAAAACTATATATATATATATATATAAAATTCAATATTCATATATACAGTATATGAATATTGAATTTTCTCATGTATAAATATTTTTTGTTCTTAATTTGAACTTAACTCAATACTTTTAAACTCTAATACAGTGCATGGCCCAATTTAAATGAAATTTAATTAAACCTGTAAAAACAGCCAGAAATTGCTAAATATAATTTCAAAGAGGTTAAAAAAAAGTCATCAACCACTAGTGTTTAACTGGGATGTGCAATGAACATGTTGTGTAATTGATCAGTGTAATGGCCAAGTGACATTCTAGTTCAGTTTTAAACATCGAGTACCCAGTTGGCTATTGACAGCAACACGACTGACCCCTGCACATGACCCTGTTATGCAGAACAGCTGCAATCAGCAGGGTTTACTGCCCTCCTCCTGTCCCTGCAACACACACACAAACAGACACACGCTGTTGCATCACAAGTTTTCAGGTCAGCTAGTGGAGGGGTGCTCCATTTCCCAAACAACAAGCCGTGGATCACCAGTGACCTGAAAGCACTTTTCTAATAAGAAGAAAGCAGCTTTCCGGTCTGGGGACGAGCTCAGGAGAGTCCAGCGCGACCTGAATCTCAGAGCTAAACCGTTTCTTCAATAGATTTAGTTCACAGCCCTCACCTGTCTCCCCCACACAACACACCTTCCAAACACCTTCCCCCCCGCCCCCTTCTCTATGATGACTGACCAGGTGCGAAGACAGCTGGAGAGACTCCCCCAAGGCAAAGCTGCAGGACCTGGTGGCTTCAGCCCCATGAAGGGTCCTGAAGACCTCGTGTCCTGCAGCACCTCTACAACCTGAGCCTGAGACGGGAGGGCGTCGTGGGGCCTGGTCCCTGTTCAAGGAACAACTTTATGTTTATTGATGGCCTTTTAAACCTTCTGATTCTGTTGACACCTGTTTTTCCAGCTCTCTTGCTCTGCCCAGCAACTCATGGGCTCATGCACACACAAACAAGTCTCCCAAAACCTGTATTGGCAGATGATCCAGATAAAAAGCTTCATAAAGGGAACTAAACCTCCGAAGCTTCAAACTTTACTGGCTTTATGTTTCCCGAAATGAAACATTGGTAATAATCTCAAACTGCTCAAGTAGACGCTGGCCAAAAAATAAAAAAAGACTTGGCTGTGATAAATGATCAGGGTATCAATATCTCACATGGAGACGAGAGTGTTGTGAACTTTTTAAGAAATCTTTCACCCTCACTTAAACTGGAGGAGTAGATATCATCAGTGGATGACACTCTGACACAAAGTAGGTCAGAAACCTATTTCCCTAAAGTACATTTTTACTCGCCTCTAGACAAATTGTTTTACTTATTAGCGGTTATAAAATAACCATGTATTTGTGTATTTATCCCTCTATTTTAGTGAATGAATTCGAAGTTTCACCCATATCCTCTTGCCACCCGAGTAAACTCGTGTTTCCAGGATAATTGAAATGCTGAAAGTCAGTTGTCCGATGTGACATTCTACTAGCCCCCGGGCCGACGGGCAGTCCCAATTGTTGAGCCCTGGCTTAATTAAAACACCCAGGTGGCATAATTAGGTTGAATAAAAAAGGAAAATTACACAGAGACACTCAGGTATTATGATCAGCTACATCTGCCCCGTGCGGTTTTTAAATGCATGGGAAGAAATTGAATCAATGCAACCTTATGATTCATAAAAATATCTGTATGGAGGCAATATGAAACCTTTTATTATAGTCACGGGATGTCGACATTAGACTTCATCACACACACAAACATGCTACACAGACTGTATTTAGGAAATATGAGAAAGACTTGTCATACATATTTGTGTCAAATTTAAATGTCTCATTGCGTCGTGTGTGTTTGCGGCCTTACTGTACCTTGCGTGGCGTATAATCCTGGTCGCAGCAGACTGGTATTGCCCCGTGAGGGTCCACAGGTCGAGCGGCTGCTCCACAACGCTGCTGTTTTCCATCAGAGGGAGGCCCACTGTGGAGGAGCAGCCGCCATGCACACTGCTCTTCAATCTGAAGGGAACAACGGAGAATAACAACACGGTACTTGTATGTTATGAGTGAGTAGTGGTTAGAAGGGCATAGGATGTGCATAAAGCGTGGCCTGATCAGACAGGAAGCAGTTTGCACTGTTTACCATATGAGAAATAAGATGGTTATGACTCCCGATGTATTTAAACATAAAAAGTGTTCACTCATTTGATATCAAAGGTTTATGATTACATGTATTGCATGATCTTGTAAAGTCTAGAAAACAACAAACAAGAATAACCTTTAGTTTCTCTTAAAATGTCCTATCAGAACTTAGACAGGTAAAAACTGTGGGTCAGTGGTTAGCAGGTCCGTCTTTCAATCAGGGGGTTGGCGGTTCAATCCCCGCCTGAGTCAATGTGTCCTTGAGCAAGACACTTAACCCTGAATTGCTCCTTGTAGCTGAGTCTACGGTGTATGAATGTAATGTGATTGTAAGTTGCTTTGGATAAAAGCGTCAGCTAAATTAAGTGTGATGTAAAGATTGGAGTATAAAAGTCAATTTAACTGTCAAATATATATATTTTTTAATTGTAGCTGACCGACATGTATTGGTATTGTTTGGTTTGTATTTAAATGTGTCCACACTATATGCTATATTGTGTTTTTATGATATAGAAAGCTCTCCATTTAATTGCACTGTTCATGTTAAAGCCCGACTAGGGAGTAGAACATTTGCGATAGTGATCTCTCTCTGTCTTCATGAGTTTTAGGCCCAATATTTGACCTGTGTGAAACTGCCCTTTCAAATAAAAATAAGTGAAATCCATTGTGAGAGAGCGTCCTATGCGGCACACAGAGACACACCTGATCACCTGATGTCCTGATGAGTCACAGGGAGGACACCGAGGCAAATCATACCCGGGTATGTCAGTGCAGCCCATGTCATTACTGTAGGGGACACCAAGGTAGTAGTCAAAGCCTGCCAAGGAGACAACACACATGTTTATAATAGTTTACTAACAGTAGATGGCAATCGGGTTTATTTGTGCTTCAATTCTGATGTGCCCGTTCTCGTAGGCAATGGAATGTGTATCCCGAGCTCTCATTTACCTCTGTTGGTCGGACCGTACGGTCCATTGTGGCCGAGGTGCCATTTCCCAATCATGGCGGTGTAGTACCCGGCTGTCTGTAGGAGGTGGGGCAAGGTGACTTCAGACAGGGGCAGACCGGCCACGGAGCTCACGGCAAAGTTGTGAGTCACGCCGTTCCTCAGGCCGTAGCGGCCGGTCAGGATGGCGGCGCGGGACGGCGAGCAGGTGGAGGCGGGAGAATGGAAGTCCGTCAATCTGGAAGTCGTAAGGATACTTTCAGAGTGATGGGGTTTACACCAGACTTTGTAAAGCTACTTAATACACCATAATTAAGAAATAGGTTATCGACCTTAGTCCTTGCTCAGCCATCAAGGTGAGGTATGGCGTGTTGTTGTGAGCATCCAGGTCACCCCAGCCAATATCGTCCGCCAGTATGATGATGAAGTTGGGCTTCTTACTGGGCGTGTTCACACTGGCTCCACGGCGGTACCCCGTGTGGAGCAGCAGACCACACATCAGCATCCCAGACAGAAGCCACGGGGTGAAACCCGCCACCATTTTAGGTCAAGATCTGCAGCGAGGTTACAGAGGTTTCATTTAACTTTAGCATGGCCAATGTAACGCCATCGTATCCAAAGTCAAAAGTTGATGAAGGGTAGTCGAAAAGTGAGCACATAATTTACAAACTTAAAATAGTTGCTGTATTATACCATGGAAACAATAAACAAGCTTGTAGATGAAGAGATTAATACACTTTAAACCACTTGATTCATATAACCTTGTGGGCATGTTAACATGCAAAACCATATAACCTAGAACGGGCACTCGGTAGAGCGCATACCTTCGCCGCAGCCACTTGGCATGAGAGTGTGGGGAACTGTAAATTGATGTAACTTGATACCGGATATTGTGGTAAACATCACAAAAGAATTATGTATGAACATCAGCCTGGATTTGTTGATTTAGAAAGAAAACCATGGACCATGACCATGACCTTTGACCCGATTGATCCCAAAATCTAATCAAATGGTCCCTGGATAATATCCAATCATCCCACCAAATTTCATGCGATTCGGTTTAATACTTTTTGAGTTATGCGAATAACACACAAACACACACAAACACACACACATAATTACACAGCGATCAAAACATAACTTTCCGCAGAATGCGAAGGTAATAATATAAACATATTACATTCTAACACCGTAGACACAGCTACAGGGAGAAATTCAGGGTTTAGTGTCTTGCTCAAGGGCACATTGACTAGGGCAGGGATTGAACCACCAACCCCCTGATTGAAAGACGGATCTGCTAACCACTGACCAGTCGCAAAAAGATTCTATGCACATTCAAAAAGGAAAACAGTCTGCAGAAGAAACAACAAGTCTATATTTGATGGTATTTTTGCTGTCATTCCTCCAGCCAGACCGTGGAGGGACATCAAGGTGTGCGCGCGCAATGAACAGAGTGTCTCGCATACACTCAAAGAAATAACTTGTATGATTTACTTAATAAAATCCTCGTAACAATTTGCACTAACACTAACTAAGTAACTTTTACTGTTGAAGGATTAAGTAAATCCTACTAGACAGTGTTAAGTATAACATACTTAATTTTAGAGTAAATAACCATGAAAATACTAAGTAATTGTTACTTAATTATGCTTAAACATAACTTATATTTATTTAGCTAATTAAGTAAAGTCTACTTAACTTTTTCTCAAACAGAAATTTCAATGTTATGAAATTATTAAGTAAAATCTATCATTTAGAGTTATGAATTAACTAGGTAGATTTTATTATACTTTATAAGTTAGGATTTACTTAATAAAATCCTCGTAACAATTTGCACTAACATTAACTAAGTAACTTTTACTAGACAGTGTTAAGTATAACATACTTAATTTTAGAGTAAATAACCATAATCTTTATACATCACAAATCACAGCCACAATGCAATTCAAAATATTTATTTTGTCAGCAAATAAGATTCAATTTTATAAAAACTCTTGTTTTTCTTAAATAAAAATTCAGTGTCAAGAAATTCACACTTAGGATAATAAAGAAAAATAAAATACAAATATATAAACATTTGTTTTAATCTGCAATCAAGTGACAGAACTGGTGCCTAACTTGACACAACACCAACATGCATGTTGAAACAGCTGCTGAACATTTACAGTCTGTGTACATTTATGCAACCCTGCATCACAAAAATTACGTTCCCCCAGACCTAAAATTCAATTTGCAGTTACGTTTGACTGAAACGTATTTCTCTCCAGATTACGTTTGTATTTGACGTATTACAAATACTCTGATCAACGTATCTTTGCCGTTTGTTATCTCTCTTTTCTACAATTCTGTTATGAATTGGAAAAAGCGTCCTCTAGTCTTATTTATTATTATTTTATATGTTTCGCCTGCGTATTATGACAGCAATAAGCGTTGTAACGGATCATATGAATTGGCGTGAAGATTTACTGCTGGTGACTCTCCTTTATTTTCTTTCTTTAGGTGACAATACATTAATTAAAACTCGTACACTATCACCACCTCATCACCACCTTAACAGAGTCAGTCCCATACGGGTCAAATCAACTATTAAACTTGTTATAAAATGCGCATCTGTCCGTAATCTACACCATAAAGTTCGCATTTTAACCTAAAACAAAGTGAGCTTCCTTTGAACCTTTCAAAATAAATGTCAGATTTATCTGTTAAGCGGAAGTAGTATACAGGGTGTCTACAGGAATAAACCAGTGAAATTTAAGACTTTTTAAGACTTTTTAAGACCACGTCGAAATAAAATTTAAGACCTAACTTACGATGGAAATATACATTAATCTAAATAAACTAATTCAAAGTAAACACACTGATGTCTGTTTAAAATTAACAGTATGGTGTAATGCAAAAGGATAACACAAATGTCATTGCTGTTGTAAATTATATTTATTAATAAATTTTCAGAACATTTAAGTCCCATGAACAAATGCTTATATCAAGTAAATATATTTTAAAAATACAGGCAACATAGTTCCTTTTGAACAAAAAAAAATCTATAAAATAACATAAATAACAATTCCAGCTGCTTTTAAAATGCAAATTCATTTACATAATAGAATGTATGTGTGTCAGTTCTCATGTCTCTATGTGATGGATGTTTGTCACAGGTTCATGTCTACTCCTGAGCTTTTGTGAATATACTAGGAAAACAATCCTTTTCAAACTGTATTAATATAAAAACTTCCAGTTGACATTTGGTCCATTCTCCTGGAAAAAAGAAAAAAAAGGCAGACATTAGCCAAACAACAGTCACCACATCTCTTCATGACACCACCACTTCAGATTAATGTCAGACTGGATAAATATGAATGAAAACTATTTTTACAAATTAAGCAACGTGAGCCATCTCTTGAGCCTAGTGAACACTATGTGACTACCATTCTAAAACTATTTTTAATTAGTCTAATTAATGTGTAGTGCGCCTATGCATAGCTGTTATTAACTTGACACATGAGTAAAGCTTAACTATATGAAACACATACTTATATACAAGAGGATAGTTAATACATATATTTATGTTAGACTTACTTTGAGATGCTGAAGTAGGTCCTGGTGTCATGGCCCATGAGCTCTATAGGATCCTGACTGGACCTGGTCATTTCACCAATAACGCACATGAAGTCCAGCTGTCTGCTCGCGGTGGTCTGGTCCAGAGTCTCGCGTGGTCTGGTCCAGAGTCTCGTGGAACAGAATGAAGAACACGGCGCCCTGTTGGACTTCGTGATGAGCTCTTTGTTGCACGGGCTGGATTTCCTCCGGTGACCTCCAGCGTTGTAGCGTTAGCGTTCGTTCGAGCAAGCGGGCAGGAGCTACGGGGGCAACAGCGCGGCGCGGCAGCAGCTACAGCCCAGCTCTGCTGGCGGCCTTCGCTAATCTCTGTTCTTGCTCTGCTCGTGAGATTCCACCGCTGGAAAGTCTCGCGACACATAACGCAGATTCAGAAGCATCACCCACCGTGACCAGAAACACTCGTCTTTTCAAGCCGTTGTTGAACTTGCATCCTGCCATGTTTTCTAAACTAGCGATGCTTCACGTTAGGGGGATAGGACCGAAGCGGGGGGGCCTAAGAGGAGGGCCCCGTGACACCAGAGAGCAGACACTGCAGGAGCACCGAGCAAAATACGGACCTGGCGGAACAGATTGCCTCATATTCGTAATGACATGACACCCAAAAAATTTAAGACCAATCCAATCTGAATTTAAGACTTTTTAAGACTTTTTAAGGCCTTATTTTTAGGAAAAGCAATTTAAGACTTTTAAAGACTTTTTAAGGACCCGCGGACACCCTGAGTATAAAACGTCTATATTTATTCAAACAATACAATATAAAAGGCATACACACACACACACACTGACAGAAACACATAGACACTCACATACGTACACACACACACACAGAGACACACACATACTCACACACAGACACACACTCTCATACGCACACACACACAGAATGACAGACGCACACACACACACTGACACATACATACACACGCAGGCAGAGACACACACACACAGGCAGAGACACACACACATATACACATGCACGCATACTCTGCAGACTGACCCTTGACCTCCCAATTGTCTCTCAGATATAACCCTCCTGCTTTATATTACATATATTATATCTACCTAAATATAAGACTTTGAGGTCGTGGGGGGAATCCCCTCCAAAACCTTCACAAGAGAAAATTGTCACCGTGCCAATAACCCTTGTACGATGCTTGAAACCAGTCTTTTAGTAAATAAATCGCATCCCGCCAACATCTCCTTGCCTTCAAGGAGGATCGATACGTCAATGGGATCTTCTCCATCGGTGCCACGGACAACCACGATCCTCACGATGTGTTGAGATGCATCACTGCGGCTGTCCACCTGTATATAACATACAATAAGAATTTAGACAATGGTATCAACATATTAATTAACTAACAGCTAATTAAACATTACACAAACTTTGATACAATAAAATGAATAAATAAATTTTAAAAACTTACCAGGCAGTCTTCAAATAACGCCTCCTCTTTCTCACCAAGGTACAGGATAAGGCTGCGGATAATAGTTTCTTGTTTCATCCCAATGCTTTGGTTCTGTGAATAAATAAATATGTTGTCAATACTGAACCCCTTGTTCATGCAAAATGAACTGCATATATCTGCAGAAACAGTGAAAGCAAGACTCATTTATGGAAGCATGGAGTGTGGAGGAACATAGAAGAAACAGAGTAGGAGTAAGCCCCTGTCAACAACCACTTCAGTTAAATGTGACTACAAATAATATATCGCCACTCATCATCACTGAGAAGCCCCGCCCCTTTTACGGGCGCTGGCCAAACGTGCGTGTGCGTGTACAGCCGCACCAAAAACGTCTTGTCAAAAACCTGCCGGGCCAAACAGCGCGGTGTACCTGTGGAGCGGACCTGCGTGCGCAACCAACCGTTGATTTTGGGTTCAAGATATTTAAAAAAAGAAAGGAAAGAGTACGGCGAACACCACCATCTATTCCATGAGTTGTGTCTCGATGGCGAGGCTTCAGTTGCACTTCCGACCGAGCAGGAGTCAGTTGAGCACGGTGTGTTCTTGAAATAAAGCTTTGTTTTTTACAATATTCTACTCAAAGCCTTGTTTCTTCTCATTGTCGAGTGCTATTTAAACCGCGCCGCCCAACAAAAAGAATGTCACCAGCCGCCACTGAATGAAACCGACAGAGAACCAGACAGCAAACATGAGCTAACACAGCGCTGTCATAGCTAGCATGTTTCAGTCTTATTTCAGTATGTTCAAACAATGTACCGAGCGTTACTAACATAAAGCCGGCAGCTGTTGGAATATTGCGGCTCGCAAACGTCTTTCTCTCACACGCGTAACAAGGACCATATATTTTCAAAACGTAGAGACGACTTACTTGTTCTGGCATGAAGCTCTCCTCCAACGTCTCGTCCAACGTCTCCTCCAACGTCTCGTCGCGTTGCCGCCTTGAATGCGAATTGCGCGCGTCGATTGTTTCAAACGCGATAGATGTTTAGATTAATTAAAATGTACTTACCTTTTTCAGTTTATGTTCAGTCATTATAAAACATGTAAACAGTATGAGAAATTGGGGAGTAACATTTACTCTTCCCGCAGAGTTAATTTATTGCATGATTAAAATGTGTAACTTTTACTTAATAAAGTCTAGTAATCAGTGAAACGTATTAACACAATGTAGAATATATACCAATTAATTAAGTATAATTTACAACACCAACAATTTATTTTTTTGAGTGTAACAGCCGTGAACTCAGACCTGTTGCCCGAACTACAACCCCCCAGTGAGTGCAAGGGTTGTGGGGGGGGGAGAACTCCCGGTAAGCTGATCACACCTCCAGGGAAGGGGGTCCGAGTGGCTGTTGTGTCGGGCACATGGTGTTATGCGCCTTCAGAGTGTGTACTCCCCCCCCCCCTCCACCCCCCACGCTTGAGTGGTTGGAGAAAGTGCGCGCGTGCGAACGCGTGTGGTGAAAAGTTCATTGGTGCTCAAGACAACGAGGAGGACGACAGCATGAATGGGGAAGCGTATTGAGGATTAATAACGTGTCTTCGGCTCTGGAAGAGCTCCACCTAGGTGAGACGAACACGCGCGGCTTCCACACGTACCCGTATGTACACGTTAGTAACATATGTCATGGCGGCACAGAGTAGAATTAAATACAGGGCTCAAAACACACATGCAAGTACTTACGAAGTGTGTATTAGTGTAGTCGCGGCGCTGAGAGCATGGCGGTCCGCCGCGTGACGCCTAGGACTATTTAACATTAGCCCCCCCCCCCCCTCCTAATTAAGGAAATAAAGGTAAAGCATTGTCCTGCTATACACTTTAAATGATATTAGATTTCTTCAGAACAGGACAAGGTAGCGTCCTCAAACATAACTTGACTTGTGAGTTAAATATTTTGATAAGGATCCTGTAACCGCACAGACACTGATTTACAAAAACCTGGAGGGGTTACAAGGATATTATTCCCCCCACTGTCATGTTGTTGCTTTAATGTACACCTCAATTTCTCTAAAGGAAAGACCTCCTCTTTTAAGGGTTATTATGGTCTGTTTGTCTTCCTTTGTTAATATGTTTTCTTGCCATTATAAGAGTAATATACGACTTCCTGCAGTACAATACTGTCCAAATATTGCTTAAGAGGGTCTAGTAACACAGTCTTTAAACAGACAGTAATCAACACAAGTGGAGACACCTGTGGGAATTGTTGGCATTAACGTTGCAGAACAGCTGCAGGTTGTTAACTCATTCCTTGTTTCCTGATATAACTCTGAAATGTACATTATTTGTACATTATTTTTTTCTGTTTTTGGGAACCTAAACTTTGTTGTTTAACTTCTGGCAGTTTGCCACTTACCTTTGTACCATTTCAGGTTATTCACCGGGCTTGAACTGCTTAAATGTCAATAAAGGGTGTTCAAAAACTTTTGATCAGTAGTGTATACAAAATAATGTATGTTATATAATTTGATAATAAAGGTTTTTGGAAATTGAAAAAAATAAATCCAAAACTGGACTATTAGCAGTCTTTATAGAAATATTTATCCATTACGGCGAGCCATTTAAAATCTGTTATTACATTTTAGATTTCCATAATTACATTTATACTTGTCAAAAATGCTAATTAAATTTATTCACAAAAACGTTGTTAAGAGTATAAATAGTATTTTACAATATCTACAACTATTTAAATCTTTCAAAATGTAAGTGGACCTTAACCCTTGTGTTGCCTTAGGGTCATTTTGACCCGAATCAATATTACACCCTCCCCCCGCCTTTGGGTCATTTTGACCCGATTCAATGTTTCACCCTCCTGTTACCTTTATATTTACTAACATATTTTACCCTTTGGGTTAAATTTGACACCAGCAATTAAAACCTCCAGAAAATTATTAGAATTAATATTGTTTTCCAAGTTTAAGTGTGAGGCACTTTATGTTTGTTTGTTGACTACCGAAAGAACACCGACATTAAACATTGAATGGGGTCAAATTAATCCTAAAGCGGGGGGAGGGTGTAATATTGATTCGGGTCAAAATGACCCTAAGGCAACACAAGGGTTAAATGGCCGTTTTGACATTTAACATCAGGAGTGAAAATAATTACAGATATCTGTAACCAGAAGAGTATTTTCAGATATCCACAGTGACATCTTTCCTATACTGAAATTATAATTTCAGATATCCATAACTTTGTTCTTTCTAGGGAAAATGACACAAATTGTGTGTATTGACACTTTTTTATTTAGGATATTTTAAAATGTTCCTGTTTCACTAAAACTGTCATTTCTCTTTACAGGGCATGGCGCTGTGCGGAGGGAAGGGGACACGTTTCTTGGGGCCCAATGTGTACCCACAAGCCCCCGACGGAGGCTGGGGATGGGTGGTGGCTGTGGCCTTCTTCGTGGTGGGGGCTTTCACCTACGGTAACATTAAGATCTTTGGCATCTACCTCCAGGACCTGATGGACGAGTTTGGGGAGACCAACAGTCGAGTGTCGTGGATTGTCTCCATCTGCGTGTTTGTCATGACCTTTAATGGTGAGTTTAATGGTTACGTGGGAGCAACCAAGTAAAGTACAGACTTCACTAGAGATTGAAAATTATTAATTATTATTATTAAGTTATGAGAGTTATTGTTCTGTTGTCTACACTAAACTACTCTTATTGGGGCCTCAGGTCCTCTCTCCGCAGTGTTGACCAACAGATTTGGGTTCCAACCGGTCGTTATGATTGGAGGATTACTTATTGTCTCCGGTACCATAGCAACCAGCTTTACCAGCTCTGTCAATCAAATGTACCTCACCTATGGTTTAATTGCAGGTATTTAATTGCTTGTTTCTTCCTATTTGAACAGCACATTCAGCTAATATTCTTTGAGGTTTTTTTTTTTTTAGCAGCTGAATTTCAGAATAAAAGCTTGAATCTTTTCCACGGTGCAGGTCTGGGCTACTGTCTGACCTTCCTGCCCACCGTGACCATCCTGTCCCAGTATTTCACACGTCGGCGGGCTCTGGTGACGGCCGTGGCCTCCACCGGAGAGTCCCTGTCCATGTTTGCCCTCGCACCAGGTGAGTGCAATGGCCTCCACGGAGGTTTTATAAGGAAAGCCATGTAACCAATTTTAGTTGTTGTTGTTGTTCTGGAGTTTGCAACTCTTTACAGCAGGGTGACCTGTACAACTAATTTGGTGATAGGAAAACTCAAGCAAAGAGTTAGAAATATTTGTATTGGAAGATTCAGATGCTTAAACGGTAAGTTTAGCAATATTATGCTTTTTTTTTCTTACTGTCGAAAATGACCAAAAAGACAAAAAAACTGATCCCACTAACAAGTAATCTGTGTAGACTTTGACTGACATTTTTCTTACTTAACATTAGGGATGAGAATTGATAAGATTTTAACGATTCCGATGCCTTATCGATTCCTGCTTATCCATTCGATTCCTTATAGATTCTTTTATCGATTCTTATTGGGCAAGGGGTGAAAAAAAGAGCACAAACGGGTTTATTTACATTAATTTTCTTTTCTATAATGCTGCACACACCATATACAGTATGTATACATACACATTTACATTTCTTAAAATAACCAAAAACATTTATACATATTCCTCTTTTTTTTTCAAAATGTGTTTATTTGGTTTTTCCTTTTTTTTTTCTCCTAAAAGGAGGAACAAGTTACAAATACAGTAAACATATGAAACATGTTACCAGACAATAACAAAATAAAAATAAAAATGATAAAAAAATAAAATAAATTATATAAAATGACACTGCATACTGGATGGCACACTCATTGGTACATTTGTGAGGGGTATTTAGACAGTGGGTTGCTCAGAGATTGTACATGGGTCATGACTGTAAGGTCACTTTAGAGCCCTAATAAATTGGGGGCCCTTTACAAAGTCCAAGAAGGAAGTCCACATCTCTTCAAACTGTGCATATTTTCCTTTCAGTGAGTATGTTATTTTTTCCATGGCTATAACTTGTACAATGTCCTCTAACCAGCCTCTGGTAGTCGGCTTCTGTATAGATTTCCAACATTTTGCAATAGTCCGTCTGGCTTGTAGTAGGCATAGGATAACCATCTTTATGTTAGCTCTGCTGAGGTTAATGTCCTTTGGTATGAGTCCCAAAACACACATTATTGGGCACATAGGGAGAACCACCTTTGTTGCATTTGAGAGTGTCTCCACAGCCATCCTCCAAAATTCCTGTACTTTTGAACAGGACCATAAACAATGGAAAAGTGTCCCCCTATGTGTTTCACATTTAATACATACATCAGGAATATTAACATTGAAACGGTTCAAAAGCTCTGGAGTGATGTACAGCCTCATGGACCATTTGTACTGTAACAGTCTGAAACCTGAATTAGACGTTTGTGTTTGTGATTGGGAACAAATATTTTGCCATTCCGACTCCGTTATCTCCTCCCCTATGTCTGCGCACCAGGCAAGTCTCTTGTCCTCTGATGTCTCTGGAGACCCAGCTGACAAGATCTTATAAAAGATGGAAATAAGTCTTCTCTGGTGAGGTCTTACCATAATGTTTTCTACTGCTGAGAGGTCAGGTATTGAGAGCTTCTTTTGGGTCTTATATATGAAGTCTCTGACTTGTAGGTATTTGAAGAAATGTTTAGCAGGTATGTCAAATTGTTTTCGAATATCTTCAAATGACATGAGAACACCCTCCTGAAAGAGATCTGCTATTTGCCAATACCTTTGTCTGCCCATAGTTTAAATCCCTTGTCTTTAGCCCCTGGATGAAAATTGTTGTTTCCCCAAATGGGTGTGAACTGCGATAGATTTAGGGGAACCTTTAGGTATTTATGAACTTCATGCCAAGAACGAATGGAGTTGGAAACAAATGGGTTACCTGTGAATTTCTTTAGTTTATCTGGCTTATCTGAGTATAGATACATATGAAGAAGTATGTTGGATGAAGTCTCTCTTTCCATGGCCACCCATGCGAGTGATGAACTGGATCTGAACCAGAAGGAGGTTGTCCAAAGCTGGCATGCCCAGTAGTACCATTTGAGGTTGGGAAGGTTCAACCCGCCCCTGTCATATGGCAGGTATAGAGAGAGGCGTAATCTTGCTCGTCTGTTACTCCAAATGAAATTTCTGAAGATTTTAGTCATATTTGGGAAGAAGTTTGTTGGAGGTGGGAGTGGTATACATTGGAATAGGTAAAGAAATTTGGGTAGGACATTCATTTTGAGGATATTAATCCTGCCAATCATTGAAATCGGCATTGTTGTCCATCTGTTAATAAGATTAGTTACTCCTGATATCACTGGGCTATAGTTAGTGGATACAAGGTCCTCTGTTGAATGAGTAATTTTGATCCCCAAATAAGTAAAACTGGATGTATTCTTAAATGTTGTTTGTATTGGGGGGCAACTTCTCTCTGATTGTTTAAGAAAGAGGATATTTGACTTAGATTCATTCAGTTTATATCCTGAAATTGATCCATAAGTATTTATTAATCTAAGGAGATTTGGAATGGAGCTCTTTAGTTGAGTAAGGAATAAAACTATGTCGTCGGCGAATAGTCCTATTTTATTCTCCACATTCCCTATTCTGATACCCGTTATACTGCTGTTTTGTCTAATTGCTATTGCAAGTGGCTCGATTGCTAATGCAAACAGACAGGGGCGAAAGTGGACCCTGTCTGGTCCCTCGTTGGAGTTTGAAGGGTTGGGAGGTTACAAAGTTCGTCATGACTGATGCACTTGGGGTGTGATATAGCATTTTCATGCACTTACAGATGTATTCACCAAACCCAAACCTCCGAAGCACTTCAAAAAGATAATTGTGTTCCACTCTGTCAAATGCTTTTTCGGCATCCAGTAAGTAAGTAAGTAAAAGTTTATTTATATAGCGCCCTTCGCAGTACGAATACACAGAGTGCTTTACAATAAAAACAATAAAAACAGTAAAAACAGTACAACATCATCAATATCATCATGTTAAACAAAGCAGCAAGGTGCTGAAGCCAGTGCTACATCACAAATTGCGGGTGCATTACCTCCAGTACACAAGACTTTTGAGCAGTCACAAACGCAGTAGAAGAAACCAACAAACAATAAATTAAACATAGAGAGCAGAAAACCGATAACACACAGAAACCTAACCCAGAAATGCCTGTTTGTAGAGATGTGTTTTTAGCTGATTTCTGAAGCTTTTTTCGGACTGAGCTGCTCTCAACACCTGCGGAAGTGTGTTCCACAGGCGTGGGCGACTGCAGCAAAGGACCGATCGCCTTTGTTTTTAATCGGTGCGCGGCACTGCCAGGAGCCCTGGTCAGCTGACCGTAAGGACCGGCTGGGCGTGTGCTGTATGATGAGGTCATGTATATAACTGGGGGCGAGGCCGTGTATGGACTTAAAGGTAAAGAGAAGCACTTTGTACTGGATCCTATACTGGATTGGTAACCAGTGTAGGGCAGCCAGTATAGGGGTGATGTGACACGATTTCTTTGACCTGGTGAGTAATCTGGCAGCTGCATTTTGAACCAGTTGGAGGCGGTTTATGGATGCCTGGTTTAGACAGGTGAACAGTGAGTTGCAATAATCCAGTCTGGAGGATACAAAGGCATGTATAGCCATTTCCATCTCAGAGTGGGCGATGATGGAACGCAATTTCGCGATGTTTCGCAGGTGGAAAAAGCAATTGCGACTCAGAGTCTTGACGTGTTTATCCAGCAGCATTGCCTGGTCAAAATGAATACCGAGGTTTTTGATGGTTGGGTGGACATTGTTTTTGAGAGGGCCCAGATGTTCTAGTACCCTGGCTCTGGTGCCATCGGAGGCGATGACCAACACCTCGGTCTTGGTTGCATTTAATTGCAGGAGGTTGTTAGCCATCCAACCCCCGATGGCGGCTAAACACTCCATCAGGATGCTGAGGGACTGCATATGCTCCGGTTTAAAAGAGCAAAGCAGCTGGATGTCGTCAGCATAAAGGTGGTATGTGATGCCAGAGAATGTTCTGATCAGCTGACCCAATGGGATCAGGTATAGGGCAAAGAGTAACGGGGCCAGCACCGAGCCTTGTGGTACCCCGCAGTGCAGAGGGGCGGAGTCGGATTTATATGGACCAGCTGACACTGAGAAATGTCTCTCACTGAGGTAAGAGGCAAACCATTTTAGTGCTAGACCTGACACCCCAACCCAGTTCTTTAGCCTATCTAGGAGAATACTATGGTCGACTGTGTCAAAAGCTGCACTCAGGTCTAGCAGGACCAGAACAGAACTTTTGCCACAGTCGGAGGCCATCATGATGTCATTAGATACTCCAAGAAGGGCAGACTCGGTGGAGTGTTTCTTACGGAAACCGGATTGAAACTTGTCACCAATATTGTGTGTGGCCAGGTGGAGGTTAAATTGGTTAGCTACAACTTTCTCCAGTACCTTTGAAATAAAAGGTAGCTTAGATATGGGCCTGTAGTTTAGAGGAGAGGAGGGGTCCAGGTTGGGCTTTTTGAGGAGAGGTTGGACGGCCGCCTGCTTAAAATAAGAAGGCACCACACCCGTGACCAGAGACATGTTTATAATTTTGACCAGACTGGGGGCAACAGAAGAGATAGCTTCTTTTAGCAGGGAGGTGGGCAGGATGTCTAGGGGACTAGAGGAGGTCTTCATGGCATTTACTACCTCCAACACCTCCTCCAGCTCAACAGGTGAGAAGTTGCTCATTGATGGTACGGAAACTGGACTGGGGACCGGGGGGCAGGGGGAGGGGGTGATGTTGGCTCTAATATCTGCAATCTTGTTTACAAAAGACAACAAGAAGGTGTTACATTCCCTGTCCGAAGACACAGGAATCGATGGAAGAGGGCGAGCCACGATTTTGCTGATGGTGTTAAATAACACTTTGGGGTTGTTTTTGCTGGAGATAATGAGGTTTTTAAAGTAAGCAGCCCTAGTAGTTTCTACCAGAGTGTTAAAATCAGCTGTGAGATCTTTATAGAAGAGTCGATGGACTTCTAGGTTAGCAGCTCTCCACCGTCTCTCAGCTCTGCGCCGTTGTAGCCTGAGCGCATAGATTTCCTCATTCATCCAGGGAGATGGATTAGTTGGACGGACAGAGCGAGTGACAAGGGGAGCTACACTATCCAGAATGGCTGCGCAGTGGGCGTTAAACAAGCTCACTGCGCAGTCCACGTCATCAGACTGCGCCATCAAAACATTGCTGGGGAAACTAGTTCTGGGAGTCCAGGGAGACTATTGCTGTGTCTGGGCTTTCCTTCCTCACATCTATAATATTTAGTAGTCTTCGAATATTATGGAAACCTTGACGACCCTTTATAAAACCATTTTGGTCTGAGGCAATCAGAGACGGAAGATGGTTTTCAAGACGTCTCGCAA
This sequence comes from Pseudoliparis swirei, assembly GCF_029220125.1. NCBI lineage: Eukaryota > Metazoa > Chordata > Actinopteri > Perciformes > Liparidae > Pseudoliparis > Pseudoliparis swirei. The sequence goes on from NC_079400.1 coordinate 16,734,598, forward strand.
ACACCTTTGCTATAATCTTAGCATCTGAATTTATCAGTGAAATAGGACGATATGAACCACATTTTGTGTGGGGTTTATCTGGCTTTAAAATCAGTGTTATTAAGGCATTGGATAGGGAGGGCGGTAAATGTTCAGCTTCAATTGATTCAACTAACATATCGAAGAGTGGTGGCACAAGCTTCTCCCCAAAGCGCTTGTAGATGTCAATGAGTAGTCCAGAAGGACCTGATGCTTTTCCTCCGTTCATATGGGACAGCGCTTCAAACAGTTCCTCCTTTTTAATGGGAGAGTCTAGCTTCTCTTTTACCATCTCCTCTAAGGTTGGAATGGAAAGCTGATCCAAAAAGGAGGCAAGGTCATCATTAGTATCCGGAGTCTCTGACGTATAAAGGTTTATATAATATTTTTGAAAGGTTCTGTTAATTTCTGTCGGATTAGTTGTTGTCCCGCTTTCAGTTTCAATCTCGGTGATAGCTCTTTCATTTTGCAGTGTTTTAATCCGCCATGCTAGTAATTTGCCCGATGATTCTCCCTGATCATAGTAAGTCTGCTTTAACCGAGTGATACTGTTTAAGGCCTTACTTGCTGTAATCTCATTATATTTAGCCCTTACTTCTGAGAGCCTCTGTAAATTCTCCGGTGTATTATTCACCGAGAGCTCCCTTTCTAGGTCTTTAATATCTCGCTCAAGTTCAGTCATAAGGAGATGCGTCTTATTTGCAATGTTACTGGTATAAGAGATCATCACACCTCTAATATAGGCTTTGAAGGCTTCCCATCTAATGGATGCTGAGGTTTCGTCTGTATTTGTAGCAAAGAAAAGCTCGATATTTCTTTCCACCGTGTTTAGAAACTTCTGATCATGGAGCCATCTCGGGCTAAGCCTCCACACTGTTTGGCCCCTGGGATGTGGAGTAAGGCGGTAATGCAAAAACAGTAGGGCATGATCTGAAATAACTATGCCTTTGTGCCCACAGTCCTGTATATTGGCCACCAGAGTCTCAGAGATTAAAAAATAATCTATGCGGGATTGTGTTTTGTGTGTGTTTGAGTGGCACGAATATTCTAGTGTGGTGGGATTTCTAATTCTCCAGATATCGCAAAGATGCAGCTCTGACATAAAGTGGCCTATCACCTTCGGGTATTTGTATGGGAGCAGTCATTCCTTGATGAACGGTCTAGGAGGGGGTTAGGAGCACAATTAAAATCTCCACCCATTATTATTTCACCTCGAAAAGATGAAACGGTCATAAAGAGATTACTAAAGAATGTAGAATCGTCATTGTTGGGCCCATACACGTTTACCAAAATGATTTCTTGATTCAAAAGAGTTCCCCCAACCACCACAAATCTACCAGCAGGATCCTGGAGAAGCTTGTGAACCCTAAAGGGGACTGATTTGTGGATAAGGATTGCTACTCCTCTTGCCTGTGAGGAGCAGCAGGAAGCTAGAATTTGCCCAGGCCATCTCCTCCTTATACGTACAATCTCATCGGATACTAAATGAGTCTCTTGGAGAAATATGACTTTTGCTTGGAGATGTTTAATTCTGGACAGTATTTGCTTAATTTTAACCAATTTTCTCATACCTCTGACATTCCATGAAATAATATTGAGATACGGAGCACTACTCATAACCCAGTCTAAGTAATATTACCGTTATATCTACAACTTCTCTTATACCCTTGGAGACCAGTGTGCCATCAAAACATGAAAAATAAAGAAAAGAAAAAAACGAAAAAACAGTAACAAACGCCCCCTCTCTAGAACAGAGAAGGAGCTCTCCTAAATCCCTGCGCCCCCAAATTGCACAGCCCCCACTCACCCTCCTGCAATACACTGAAATTCCGGACAACTTGCATTGATCCTTAACTAAGGAGCAACTACAAACCATTGAACACAAATGGGCAGCACCCACGTCCGGCAAACATTTTAAATATATAATAAAATAATAAAACGTAAACCCATGTATGTACGATTACTGACCCGTGACATTATGTAAAATGAAACCAAACGTATTGCTACTATCAAACCAAGGGCCAGCAATAACACAGCCAATGTGATACGACACTCTTATCCAAACAAGCTTAGTCTATCTTTCATCCGTTTTGGATCCAAGCGAGCTAGCGAAATCTAGCCGGCCTCACTCACTCACTTCACCGTCCCGTTCCGTCTGAGACCGCGCGGTCTCGATCTCGCGGATGAAGACCTCCACATCTGATGGAGTAAGAAACGTAAGCATTTTACCCTTGTGGTAGATTCTCATCTTTGCTGGGAACTGTAATCCAAACTCAATATCCAGTTTATGCAGTCGGGTTTTCACGCCGTCGAACATTCTCCTCTGCTGCTGAATCTCCGCGGAAAGGTCTGGAAACAACATCACACGATTCTCCTCGAACTGCAGCGTTTTCTTCTTGCGAGCAGCATTCATCACCCGGTCTCTGTCGGCCAGCCAGCGGAATTTCACGAGAATCGCCCGAGGAGGAGGTTTAAGGTTTGGCTTGTTAGCTTTAGCGTTAGCTGTGGCTGCTTTTGGAAGTCTGAAGGCTTGGTCGATGGAAGGTGGCGTCAGTAAATTGTCTTTACCAAGGAGGTCGGGTAACCACCTGTTGAGGAAGGACACCAGGTCACCTCCCTCCGCGTTTTCTGGCAGGCCCACCAGTCTCACGTTCAGGCGGCGCTGCCGGTTTTCCATGGTCTCCACTGATCTGGCGAGTGCTAGCATCTTTCTTTGAGTGGTTGCGGAGACGCTAGCTAAGTTGTTCAATTGGTCCTCCGCGGAACTTATACGGGATTCTGCTCCACCTAGTCTTGCGGAGAATGACTCTAAGGCTTCTTTGATCTCGTGATTTGAGGTGATAACTTCTTTGAGCTGGGCAGAGAAGTCTTTTCGAAGAGCGTGAATAGCTGCTAGGATTGAATCGTCTCTAGCTTGGTCTTCTGTAGCTTCCGCTAGTCCATGTGTCAACTCCAACTCGCCGTCTTTCTTCCTCTCTTTACCTCTTGAACTTGTTTTACTTTGCTTCATTTTGGATCCTCCTTATATCGTGCACTTATATCACTCGACTAAGACTTTTTGCAAACTCAAACGAACGGGTTTACATTTATATATGATATATTTTGCCGGAGCACATGGGCTCTGCGACTACTCACGTCCACGTCATAACCGGAACCATACATATTCCTCTTGAACTTAAAATAAAACTTACATAACTTAAATAAAATGTATTCTGTTTAATTTAAACATGTTCCTAGAAATTACAGTGCTCCTTCCTTTTTTTTAAAAGGGTATATGAACTGAGCTGCCAAAAATGAAACTAGCAGTGGCAAATACCAAGTGTGCAACCATCAATTGTATGGATCATGAACAATTCTTGTGCAGAAAAATAAGCATGTCTGCTTTCTCCGGGAGGATACGCGATCTCTCAGGACTTATTGTGTCTCCAGCCGTGGAGATCACTCTCTCAGATGGGGTGGAGGTGTACAAGACGTGCTAGCTGTAGCCTGTGACCCAGACAGACTACCAGCCTCTGAACCGGTCTGACTCTGAACGTCATCAGCTAAATTGGATGGCAATGGAGATTATTTATATAGTGAAAGCTGGTTTACACAATGAAACAAATGGCACTAACAAAATCGCTGAATTTGCTGAGCTGACAATGACATAAAGCCACATTAAGAGGGGAGGCAAACACGACCTCTGCCTCAATGTAGGGGGCTGAAAATGGAAGATTCTATAGCTAAGCTAGCGTAGCTATATGCTAAGTTTAATAATGGATTAAAAATCGATATGCTCAGTTTAATAATGGGTTAACACGATAACGCGAACGTTTGCTGATAACACACGCCCTCCGATAATTAACACCGTTACGATCAAACATTTCTCAAAACTGGACTTTCAATCCAAACGTGAATTGATCAATAATGGGAGACCAATGCCGGAGCTCAAATGTATGCTTCAAACGAAGGGACAGAAGATAACTTGATCGACTCCACACAATAAAGGCAAATTGCTTCACACAGTGAGTGGTTGTGATCACTTTTGAGGAGTTTACCTTGGACCAGTGGTCCCCAAACTACGGCCCGCCTCCACATGTGGCCCCGCCCCCTGAACAATACCAGAGACGCGTTCCGATTTATTATTTTTTTCACCTGGCCCGCTGCCGTTGAGATTTCAGTGAGACGCGGGGAAAATGTGAAGTGGTGCTCTTCACAATAAAACATCTTTGATGGGACGTGTCGCGTCTCGGCCAATCAGCGTTCAGATGTCCACAGCGTTTGGGAAGTTAGGTTAGCTTGAATGTTAGTCCGCTACATCTGCTGCTGTCACGCTGCACGGTGTAGCGATACTAACAAAGTACCCGTGCGTTAAAAACGATGTGATTTAGCATATTTTTAGTCTCGATACTTCATTAAAAGAGCGATCAGAGCGGACGCACTGCTCCGCTCCGTTAAATGTGTGCGCTCAGCCGTAATGCGCGCACACAGGTGAGCACACTCACACTAGCACTTTTTGTCGTGTGAAATAGAGCCAAACTTTAGAACGCCTCTGCCTAGTTGCCATGTTTGCTGCAGTCTGAAGAAGAAACTAAAATAGTTCGTGCATGCGCAACGCCACAGAGGACCGTTAGCAGAACCGTTCAAGAATTTGGCTGACGATTCCAAACAATCGGTTCACTGGGAACCGGTTGTAAAACAGAACCGGTTCTCGATTCCCATCCCTACTTAACATGAACATGGGAACTGCAGTTTGATTTGAGTCAAGCCCACATACTCATAAAAAGTACACAAAAAATACACACTTTATTCCGTTTGAGTAATATTTGATGAATAGCAATGCCCAGACTGCATGTACTACTCACATCTCGAACCCTCCACGCGTATGACCCCATTGCGTATGCTATTCTATTGATGAATACTCAGTTACTACCTCCTCTTGCCCCTCAGCCTTTTCTGCATTGAGGGAGCATATTGGCTGGCGACACACCATGGCAGTGATGGGAGCTTTGCAGGGCAGCGTAATCATCTGTGGCGCTCTGCTTCGGCCAATCATTATCAAACCCGGATCTACCCATGAGGCGAACGGAGTGTCCCCCAAGGAACTGGAAGCTTTTAGTGCCCCAGAAATTGCGGAGGGCACAAACCCAGAAGACTCTATAATAAACAATACCTCACACGCACAAAAACACTCCCATAGTCCAGAGAATGACCCAACAGGGGTCTCTGTGGTCACCGGGGTCTCTGGTGAGCAGTCTCTAAAGGACCTAGACGGCAGCAGCCCGGAGGAGAAGGCGACCTTACTGCACAAAGACGCACAGGCATCTGCGGGAAGCATCACGGCGGAGATTACAGAATTTGAAATGGAGGCGAAAAACGGCGAAGATGCAGAGAAACCAGCGATGAAAGACGGAGGAATCAACTCCTGCGACGAAGAGCCGCCCGCGAAGAATTTCAAACTTCTCGATTTCACCGTCCTCCGAGAGTGCAGCTTCATCCTCTACTCTCTGTTCGGACTGTTCGCCACGCTCGGCTTCTTCGCGCCCCCACTCTACATCATTGAGCTGAGCGTGAGCCGAGGCGTGGCGCGCGACTTCGCCATCTACATGCTCTCCACCATGGCGCTGGCGGAGCTCTTCGGCCGATGCTCCATCGGGTGGATTCTGTCCCGGGAGCGGTTCAGGAAGAAGAAGCTGTATGTGCTTCTGGCGTGTGTGGTCGCCATGACGGCGGATCTGGTCGGGTTTACTTTGGTGACGGAGTTCTACGGCCTGGTCGTGTGCTGCTGCGTGTACGGATTCTTCATGGGAACCATATCGTGCAGCCACATCCCCATGCTGGCGGAGGACGACGTGGTGGGCATAGAGAGGATGTCTTCAGCTGCCGGTGTCTACGTGTTCATAAACAGCTTCACTGGGCTGGCTGGACCCCCACTTGGAGGTAAGTGTCATCCTGCAGTGATACGTGTATTATCAACAGAGACTATGGTTTCACTTTACTGCAGCTTTTATCTGTTTAACACGTTTCAGGGCATTTCAGATAGGACTTTACCCACAAATCAAAGCTGAAAGATGGAGAGCGAGACAAAGAATAGAAGACAATGAAATGAAGCACAGCAACAGTAACAGCATTAAAGCAGTGCTGGGGTCTATTTTAAATATACAGTGCATCTGGTAAGTATTCACAGCGCTTCATTTTTTCCACATTTTGTTATGTTACAGCCTTATTCCAAAATGGATTAAATTCATTATTTTCCTCAACATTCTACACACAAAAACCCATAATGACAAAGTGAAAACTGTTTTTTGCACATTTATTACAAATAAAGAACGAAAACATAATTCAATTCAATTCAATTCAGTTTATTTGTATAGCCCAATTTCACAAATTACAAATTTGTCTCGGAGTGCTTTACAATCTGTACACATAGACATCCCTGCCCCAAAACCTCACATCGGACCAGGAAAAACTCCCAAATAACCCTTCAGGGGGAAAAAAAGTGAAGAAACCTGGAGGAGAGCAACAGAGGAGGATCCCTCTCCAGGATGGACAGATGCAATAGATGTAATGTGTACAGAAGGACAGATTTAGAGTTAAAATACATTCAATGAATATGACAGAGTGTATGAATAGTTCATAGTAGGCATATTCCACGATGGAGACCTCCACGATCCATCAGGCAGATGGCGGTGGGGAGGAGGAGTGGGCGGAGTCTCAACAGGACAGTGGCGTAGTCATGAGCAGGAATTCCACGACCCAGACGATCCATCAGGCAGATAGGATCTATGCCGTCTCATAGGGTCCGATGACCCCATGAGACGTGAAGTCAAAAGGACTCCGGGGAGAAAGCAGAGTTAGTAACATGTGATTGAGAGATGAACATTCATCCTTAAGGAGAGAAAAAAGAGGAGATAGGTACTCAGTGCATCCTAAAACGTCCCCCGGCAGCTATAAGCCTATAGCAGCATATCAAGGGGCTGGACCAGGGCAAACCTGATTCAGCCCTAACTATAAGCTCTGTCAAAGAGGAAGGTCTTAAGTCTACTCTTAAACGAGGTGACTGTGTCTGCCTCCCGGACTGAAATTGGAAGCTGGTTCCATAAAAGAGGAGCTTGATAACTAAAGGCTCTGGCTCCCATTCTACTTTTTAAGACTCTAGGAACTACAAGTAGTCCCGCATTTAGTGAGCGTAGCTCTCTAGTGGGGCAATATGGTACGACAAGCTCCTTAAGATATGATGGAGCATCACCAATCAAGGCTTTGTAGGTTAAGAGAAGAATTTTAAAAGTGATTCTTGATTTTACTGGGAGCCAGTGCAGAGCAGCTAGTGCAGGAGTGATGTGATCTCTTTTCTTAGTTTTAGTGAGAACACGAGCTGCAGCATTCTGGATCAACTGGAGGGACCTAAGAGATTTAGAATATACACTTTTATTAATCCCCAAGGGGAAATTAGTTCTCTGCATTTAACCCATCCTTAGTTATTAAGGAGCAGTGGGCTGCGGTGAAGCGCCCGGGAAGCAACTGGGGGTTCAGTGCCTTGCTCAAGGACACTTCGACTCGCAACTAATGGGGAGAGCGGGGATCGAACCCACAACCCTGCGGTTGCAGGACGGCCCTCTTACCCCACTGAGCTAAAGCCGCCAAAGTGGATTATTAGAGCAGCCTGATAATAAGGAGTTGCAGTAATCCAGTCTCGAAGTAACGAACGCGTGAACCAATTTTTCTGCATCTTTTTGAGACAAGATGTGCCTGATTTTTGAAATATTACGTAGATGAAAGAATGCAGTCCTTGAGATTTGCTTTACGTGGGAGTTAAAGGACAAGTCCCGATCAAAGATAACGCCAAGATTCTTTACAGTGGTGTTGGATGCCAGGGCAATGCCGTCTACAGAATCCACATCACCAGATAATTGATCTCTGAGGTGCTCAGGGCCGATTAAAATTACTTCGGTTTTGTCTGAGTTTAACATCAAGAAGTTGCAGGTCATCCATGCTCTCATGTCTTTAAGACATGCTTGAATTTTACAGAGTTGGTTGCTCTCCTCTGGTTTTATCGATAGATATAGTTGAGTATCATCTGCATAACAATGAAAGTTTATGGAGTGTTTCCTGATAATATTGCCCAAAGGAAGCATGTATAAGGTAAATAAAATTGGTCCAAGCACGGAACCTTGTGGAACTCCGTGATTAACGTTGGTGGTTATCGAGGCGTCATCGTTTACAAATACAAACTGAGATCGATCTGATAAATAGGATTTAAACCAAATTAGTGCCGTGCCTGAAATGCCAATCGACTGCTCCAGTCTCTGTAACAGGATGTCATGGTCAATGGTGTCGAATGCAGCACTAAGGTCTAACAAGACCAGGACAGAGAGGAGTCCTTTATCTGCTGCCATTAAGAGGTCATTTGTAATTTTCACCAGTGCCGTCTCGGTGCTGTGGTGTTTTCTAAATCCTGATTGAAATTTCTCAAATAAACTATTATGATGTAGAAAGTCGCACAACTGATTTGCGACCACTTTCTCAAGGATCTTGGAGAGGAAGGGGAGGTTAGAGATCGGTCTGTAGTTAGCCAACACCTCTGGATCCAGAGTGGGCTTCTTCAGGAGAGGTTTAATAACAGCCACCTTGAAGGAGTGTGGTACGTGGCCTGTTAGCAGAGACACATTGATAATATCTAATAGAGAGCCGCCAATTAAAGGCAACACGTCTTTAAGCAGCCTCGTCGGGATGGGGTCCAAGAGACAGGTAGATGTGTTAGAAGTAGAAACCGTTGAAGATAATTGGTCACGGTTGATGGGAGAAAAGCCCTCCAAATATACACCAGGGCATACAGCGGTTTCCAAGGCCATTCCACTTGAGGACAGATTGGCACTGGTTATGGGCAAGAGAATATTAATCTTGTCCCTAATAGTTAAAATCTTTTCATTAAAGAAGTTCATAAAGTCATTACCACTAAGGTTTATAGGAATGCTCGGCTCCACAGAGCTGTGACTCTCTGTCAGCCTGGCTACAGTGCTGAAGAGAAACCTGGGGTTGTTTTTTCTTTCTATTACTGATGAGTAATAGGCTGCTCTGGCATTACGGAGGGCCTTCTTATATGTTTTAAGACTATCTCGCCAAACTAAGCGGGATTCTTCGAGATTAGTTGAACGCCATATGCGTTCAAGCTTTCGTGACGTTTGCTTTAGTTTGCGGGTCTGAGGGTTATACCAGGGAGCAAACCTCCTCTTCCTCACTGTCTTCTTCTTCAGAGGGGCTATCGAGTCCAGTGTCATTCTCAAGGAGCCTGTGGCACTGTCAACAAGATGATCAATCTGGGACGGACTAAAGTTAGACCAGGAGTCCTCTGTTATATTGAGACGTGGTATCGAATCAAATACAGAAGGAATCGCTTCTTTAAATTTAGCTACAGCACTGTCAGTTAGACATCTGGTGTAGAAACTTTTGACTAACGGAGTACACTCCGGTAGTATAAATTCAAAAGTTATGAGGTTGTGGTCTGACAGAAGAGGATTCTGTGGGAAGACGTTCAAATGCTCAATGTCAACGCCATAAGTAAGAACAAGATCAAGCGTGTGGCCAAAGCTGTGAGTGGGTTTCTGTACTCTCTGACAGAAGCCAATCGAGTCCAACAAGGAGATGAATGCAGCACTAAGGCAATCATTATCAACATCCACATGGATATTAAAATCTCCAACAATAATAACTTTATCGGTTTTAAGAACCAAACTTGATATAAATTCTGAGAATTCAGATATAAACTCTGAATATGGACCTGGTGGCGGTACAGAATCACAAATCGAATTGGCTGTAGTGTTTTCCAGGTTGGATGTGAAAGACTAAGAACAAGGCTTTCAAATGAGGTGTAGTGTAATTTTGGTTGAGGATTAATTAATAGGCTCGATTCAAAGATGGCTGCTACTCCACCTCCTCGACCGGTGCCTCGAGGAATGTGAGTATTAATATGACTTGGAGGAGTCGATTCATTCAGGCAGACATATTCTTCATGGCTCAGCCAGGTTTCAGTTAGGCAACATAAATCAATGTGATTATCTGATATTAAATCATTTAGTAACACAGCTTTAGATGACAGAGATCGAATATTTAGGAGACCACATTTAATAGACCTATTTTGTTGCACTGCTGAAATAATGGTGTTAACTTGTATAAGGTTATTGTGTACGACTCCTCTTCTGCTTACTTTTGATTTATTTAATTGAAGTGGCCGTGGGACAGACACAGTCTGTATTCACAGCCTTTGCTCAGTACTTTGTTGATGCACCTTTGGCAGCAATTACAGCCTCAAGTCTTCTTGGGTATGATTCCACAAGCGTGGCACCTATTTCTGGGCAGTTTCTCCCATTCTTCTTTGCAGAACCTCTCAAGTTCCATCAGGTTGGATGGGGAGCGTCAGTGCACAGCCATTTTAAGATCTCTCCAGAGATGTTCAATCGGGTTCAGCTCAGGGCTCTGGCTGGGCCACTCAAGGACATTCACAGAGTTGTGCCAAAGCCACTCCTTTGTTATCTTGGCTGTGTGCTTCGGGTCATTGTCCTGTTGGAAGATGAACCGTCGCCCCAGTCTAAGGTCCAGAGCGCTTTGGAGCATGTTTTCATCGAGGATGTCTCTGTACATTGCTGCATTCATCTTTCCCTCAATCCTGACTAGTCTCCCAGTTCCTCCCGCTGAAAAACATCCCCACAGCATGATGCTGCCACCACCATGCTTCACTGTAGGGATGGTATTGGCCAGGTGATGAGCAGTGCCTGGTTTCCTCCAGACATGACGCTTGGCATTCAGGCTAAAGAGTTCAATCAGACCAGAGAATTTTGTTTCTCATGGTCTGAGAGTCCTTCAGGTGCTTTTTTGAAACTCTAGGCGGGCTGTCATGTGCTTTTTACTGAGGAGTGGCTTCCGTCTGGCCACTCTACCAAACAGGCCTGATTTGTGGAGTGCTGCAGAGATGGTTGTCCTTCTGGAAGGTTCTCCTCTCTTCATAGAACAATGCTGGAGCTCTGTCAGAGTAACCATCGGGTTCCTGGTCACCTCCCTGACTAAGGCCCTTCTCCCCCGATCGCTCAGTCTGGCTGGGCGGCCAACTCTAGGAAGAGTCCTGGTGGTTCCAAACTTCTTCCATTTCTGGATGATGGAGGCCACTGTGCTCATTGGGACTTTCAATGCTGCAGATATCTTTCTGTACCCTTCGCCAGATCTGTGCCTCGATACAATTCTGTCTCGGAGGTCTATAGATAATTCCTTGAACTTCATGGCTTGGTTTATGCTCTGATATGCAGTCAACTGTGATACCTTATATAGACAGGTGTGTGCCTTTCTCAATCATGTCCAATCAACTGGATTTAGCACAGGTGGACTCCAATCAAACATCTCACGGATGATCAGTGGAAACAGGATGCACCTGAGCTAAATGTTGAGTGTCATGGCAAAGGCTGTGAATACTTATGTACATGTTATGTTTTCGTTCTTTATTTTTAACAGATTTGCACAAATTTGTAAAAAACAATTTTCACTTTGTCATTATGGGTTATTGTGTGTAGAATGTTGAGGAAAATAATGAATTTAATCCATTTTGGAATAAGGCTGTAACATAACAAAATGTGGAAAAAGTGAAGCGCTGTGAATACTTTCCGGATGCACTGTAGATCAGATGTAACATCTTTTTTAGAGGCTTTCTAACAGAATAGCTGTTGTCTGCTTTAAAGAGCTCCATCATTTAATACTTCACTTCTATAAAGTTAACTTAACAAGAACTCACGGAAGACGGATTAACAAAAGGATGAAATTCAAAATATCTACCCTAATTTCTATATTTGCTTTCGGCTGCTTTTTTCTTCAGATCTTTACTTTCTTGTACGTGTCTCATAAACTCCACTGAGATAACCCTGATAACATCACAATGACATAATCAGGGTTATTTTCTCAGGAGGCACTTTGCAACCATTTCCACAGGCTGAGATGTCCTCGTGGCCTCTTTTTAATTCTCCTCTCTCCCAGGTGTGCTGGTGGACGTGACTCAGAACTATGGATCAGCCTTCTACTTGTGTGCAGTCGGCATGGGAATTAGTGCCTTGTTCCTGGGTTGTGTGAAATGTGCGAAGAAAGGATTCGTCTGCAGGAGGAGGACCTCAAAAGGCCCCGAAGACGACCATGAAAGGGAAGGAGAGGCTGAGGAACCGAGTGGAGCGCACGGCCCAGACAAAAGAATTGACGGCCCTCGGCTCGCTCTGAAGTAGACGAGCAGCCCGAGGCCACGAGAGACGTCCAGGACGTTATACGTTTTGCCTGAGCTGATAAGACAGGATAAGAGCAATAAAAGAGTCACGCCACATGAGGGTAAAGTCTACAAGGAGGAGAAAGACCAAAAGTATTTACGATCTGAGGGCATTCTTTAGAGCTTTCACTGCATAATATGCTGTGCCTTATACCTAATGTACCAAACTGTGTGTTTTTCTAAAGTCAATGTTCTTACAGATGTTTAAAGCTTCAGGCGAGTGAATAATACCAGAACCAGGCCGGCCAACTGTGATGGACGTGTAGCTGTGAAAACCATACATTGTCATTGAAAGTGTTGATTTGTAATCATAGCTTCAGCAAGCTGACAATACAATGTTATGTGATATGAGATATCAAAATCAAGTGTAGCCCTCATAATATATTTTGATAAAGTTACGACTACTAATAATAATAAGGTGTATATATATAATAATATATGAGTTTTCTAATTTGTTTTGCTTATTTAAATTTCTAATTGAGTTGGTGATCGGTGGTCATTGTTTTCTGGTGTGGGAGATCAACCGCCAATCCAGCTTCACTATCAATTAGAGGGGCGTGGCCTGAACGGAGGTATGGTGGTGAAATAGGTGACAGCAACAGCTGTTGAGGTCAAAGTCATGGTGGGACGTCGAAGGGCTGACTGAAGAAACACACTCCTCAATGTCAGTTTAAGGGTTTAATGACAGAGATGAAGACACCCTGAAACAGACAGTGCAGCAAGATGAGCTGACAAAGTATTACAATTATGCATGTATTAAATAACGTAATACACATATACAAATAACGATATACGGTATATGCACATTAACTAATAACGTAAACAGTTCTCACATGAATGAGTGGATGAACATCTCGCCTCGAGGTGGAATGGATGAATGACGAGACTAAAATGGACGCTGACATTAACGGAAGGCAGCGTGGCATATCCGGTCAGGTAATTAGACGCTGCCCTCTAGTGGCCGGCGGTACACTCTACACTGACCAATAGTTATGCCTGTAGGATCAGGTAACGATCAGTGTGTTGAATGTATGCTGCCCATTGACTAAATGTTAGTGATGGTGAGATGAAGCCTCATGAGGCATCGAACCACTTCAGCCAATTGGTTCGAGAAAGGGTTCATTTCTCGAAGCTTCATGTGCTCACGAAACCACCTAGTGGCCAAGTGTATAATCACAGGCAGCTGTATCTGAACCACATAATGTGATGCATTGAATTTGTGTGTCTGTTATGGCTGTTGGGAATGACTGAATTACAAAAATGTATGACCAAATCATTTCTGTACATAAATCATCACATATGTGCATAATAAAATATTGTATTAATGTATTCTGTGTGTGTAAATGTTCCCAACATGGTAGTATCATATGATATGGTAGGTTGTGAATTAATGTTATTATGAAACGCCCCCTCCATTACACGACACACGCTTCGAAGCTTCGGCACATCTCGTAACAACACTACTAAGTGTTATAGTAGTGTTGATAATCTACTCGCGATTATCATTTAGCTTCACACATGTTGATCTGCACCAGGAAAGCCGGATGAGCCACATTGGGGGCTCTTGTGAGTCAGGGGACGACAACCGAGGAAGCTGAGCTGGTTCCCGAGGCTGCTGCCTACAGACCTGCTGTTTCTTATTCCGTCAGACAATGCTTCCCGCTATTCACTTCCCTTTCCCAACATATCATGAGTACTCACAAACATTTCACTGACCCTTTTGTTTAGGCTTGTGTGGACAAGTGAAACGGTCACGACCGTTTAAGGCCACTACGATCTCCAGCAACGACTCGGGCCTGCAACGGGGGTGTGGTTGGTGTGTGTGTGCTAGGATGTGGTGTGAGTGGATTTGTGTTATTTGTTTTATTTGTGATATTTATTATATTTGTTGTGGTGGTTGTATTTGTGGTATTGTAGAGGTTCTTAGGAAGAGAGAGCGAGTTATATACATTTTGTGGGTTTTCGTTGTATGGGGATTGGTGTTTAGTTTAGTTTAGTTTAGTGAATAAATATGCTGTGGCGTGCATTATGAAACGGTTGGCTGCACCGTCCCTCTGTTAAACACAACCCAGGACCCCGCCCATCGTATATTGTACAGAGCTACATGGGCCGGGGGTTATATAAGCTATTGTCATTAATGTGTGCGTCTGAACCCCTTTATTAGGTTTAAAGGTTTTGTTTTTATATACTAACTCGTTCATCATTTTTGATTTTATATACTTTAACGTATGAATATTTTATGTACATTTTGATGCGTGTTTAGATAATATAGATTCAGAAAACGTACTAACACAAGAGCCATTTGACCTTTCTGAATCAATACAACATAAACCTTATGAAGTCTGGAGTGGCCCTCTGTTCGTCCTGACATTGTGTGTAACGGTCAAGAAAAACTAGGATTTTGTTTTTCCTTCAAATAGCAGCAGAAATGAGCATATATTTTAAATGGTATCCTTGAGTTGTTGTTTTTATGGCTTTGCATTACTTTGTGATCTGAATTAAGCCATAATCAAAATGACCCGGGAGAGAATGTAAAAAAATTACTTTTATATATTCAAGAGCAACTTTTTTAAATGAGGTGTAAAGAACCGTTATGTATTCTGATTTGTGTCCATGATTCTTGGGACAACTACTGGAACTGAAATAAACAGAAGTCTGGGTAAAATTCAACCCGTCATGATGGTGGTGGTGTCATAACTAGTACTTCTATACTGTATGTTATTGTCAACTGTAAAAGATTAAAAATAGCTGAATTTCGGTTTATCATCCAGTCTGAAAAAAAGTTTTCTTGACTATCTTTTGCCATGTGGCCAATCTCATGGGTCTTTAAAGAAGTATTTTTCATCAGAGTTTTCTGACAAAAAGAAAACAACCTGTCACTATTGAGTGTTCTTATCAGCAGTATTGAACAAATAAAGGGATAGAAGATGCACACTCAAAGGTTCAGAGTACACACATTGAGTGAGTGGTGGCAAAGCTGAAAACACCCATTCCTGCAAGCACAGTAGTCACTGCAGTTGGATTCAGAGATGAGATCGACTTGATCTTTACATTTGAGAGTCTTCTTATTTTTTGAGGGAGGTGAAATCTGCCACGGTCATTTATTTTCCATCTAACATAAAGTATTGACTAGACAGAAGAGAACAAAACAAAGAAATCTCTCCTGGATTGTATGTCTTTCACCCAGCACCACCTAGTGGCAGCTCAGCCACATTACATCACCAGAGACAACTGATGCTCATGACGAGTAATGTGTATGATTTACTTTGTTAAAATAATATTCCTCAGCTTGTTTCTCTCTTCTTTGACATTGTCCAGGTATTTCAACAAATGTACTGTGTGTTGGGGTGCATAGTAACGCAATTATTATTGAGCATTATTAATCACAACGAAAATAATATTTTCTTAGGTGAGAGAAGCCTCTCCAAAAAAAAAAGGCCCCAGGAGTCTATGGGTTAGAGGTCATTATTTTATAACAACCAAATTGGAGCTGGCTAGGAAAGGAAAATGTATAATATATTACTTAATTAGAATATCAAACAATATAATATACACTACATATGATATTGGATGGAAATGAATAATATAAAAAAGACTGCAAAAAAAGGGGATATAAAATAACAGCACTTACAAATGGAATCAATTATTATTATTAACAGAGGTAGCGTTGGTAGCAGACAACATATATCTCCCAAATCTACATAAAATGTTTATGTGAAAGTAAAGAAATTCACACACACACACGCACACACACACACACACACGTATTTCACATGTTTGTACCACACTTCCGTTCGAGGACGCAACAGCTTCACATCAACACTATTATAATACTTATTTTACGAGAAATTAATTAATTTATTAAACACATAATCGGTTCCAATATTTAGAAGTTTACCAGTTCACCACGGAGGCGCCAGGGTGAGACAGGAAACCATTTCCGGTGTTGTACATATTGCGATGACGTCAGGTAAACAGGGGGGCGGAGCCTCCTTTAAGGAAACATTGACGACCATTGAAGAAGACAAGCCTGCCGCTGCTATGGCACGCCTCACGACCCCTTATTATCGGTTATCCTACGCCGAGCGAAATTAAAACAAATACGTTTTCGAACTTTTATTATTGAGTTCCTTGAATTGAAAGCTGCGTCAAGTTCGGCGAAACGACGGCCGCGGGCACGGAATACGAAAGCGGAAGAACTTTCCGTGAGCGTAACGTTCGTGCGGCGGCGCAGCGGTTAGTTAGCTCAAGTAGTTAGCCGGCGGTATCGCGTCGCACGGGAGCAGCTAGCAGGCTAGCTCGCTGTCATGCCGGGAGTTTCTCGAGATTTTACTGCGTACACGAGAACACCTCGCAGCTAGTTCGCCTCCAGACAGCCCAGCAGCGGGTTCGCTCCACCCCCCCACCGAGGCGCAGGCAGGGCGGACTGGACTTGGAGCAGTGACAGGTCTGAACTAACGGCGGAGGGCTTTTTCCTCCGGGGGGGACCGGTGCTTTTCAACCGTCGGCTCGCTCACACGTCCGAGACTTTCTGAGGATATGAGCGCGAGCTCGCCACACTGGAGTTCCTACTAAACGGTCGTGGAGCTGTAACGACACCAACGCTTTAACATCTGATATCTCAAAAGGAGTGTCAAGCGTTCTCTTTGCCCCCACCCCTCCACCACTCTCGCCCCCCCCCCCAAAAGACACCCGTCTACACTGCAGAAATGCTGACAGACAGCAGGTAACACTAATAACCGTCATTAGTTACACATCTTTCATTAATAGAGGCTAGTTATCATTACATTTGGACGATTGTGTCACTGCTGTAATGCAGCATTGTAACTCGGGCATCTATTTCAGGAATCAGAAGCTAACACTAAAAAATTTATATATATATATCCATGCTGCATGTTTAATATTTATAAATATATATATATATATATGACTAGTGAAGGTATGTTAATTAATGTGTTCTCATAAAGGGAGTGCCACATGTCTGATCATATAACTGCCTGAGTGTGAGTTGCTATTTTTGGTTCCTCTTCGTTTTCTCTCTTTCTTCTACTCTTCCTTTCCCCACCCGATCTCTTTCCCCCTGCCTGCATCGCTTCTGTCACACGCTCCCTCCGTCACTCTTCCCATCACTCTGTATTCCTCTGCATTCACTTTTCTCGACGCCCCTTCCATTTCTGTTTTTCCACAGGAAGCGACACCGAAGCTGTGGCAGTGAGGAGGACCAACAGCTGAGTTCTCAGGCCAAGAGGTCAGGAGGAGGTCCCAGCCTGCTCCTGTCGGATTTGGATTCCGAGGTGAGATTGACTTGATCTTTACGTCTGAGAGTGGTGAAATCTGCCACTGTCATTAATTTTCCATCTAATATGAAGCCTATTGACTGGATGGGACAAGCAGTCTGAAATCACGTGTATAAATACGTAAATGCAATGCACCACAGACGGGAAAAGCACAGAATGTTTTATTTACAGTATCTGCATCCATCCATGACGCTCCAATTCAGAGCCCATCTCTGTTCTGTTTTTTTTACAGTCTTCCAGCAGCGACAGCAGTAATGGCATCAGTAGTCCAGAGAGAGCGATAGTGGCCACCACCAGGCCATGCATACACAGCCAGAAGAACTGCATCACCCAGTGCTCCCTCAGCCCAAAGCCTGAAGACTCTGGTAGCTCCTTGCAGCATGGTTTCCATGGTGATGGCAGCAGTGTCTCTTACGACGACATCAACAGAGTGCTGAGGGAGGCGCACTTCAGTAGTCTGCAGACCAGAGAGCGTCCAGGCTCAACATGACCGTGACCTCTAAGCCCTATGCTGACCTTTTGTCCCTTCGCCCATCAGTGGTGACACTACTGGCACGGTGGCGCCTCCTTGAACGCCTCAAGGAACCCATTTGGGTCAGAGGGAAAGGGGATGATTTGTGGGGAGGTTTACAGATTCTGGGCACAATGGCTCATCCCCACTTCACCATGTACCATTTGTCAAGACCATAAGCACATCTGCTTTCCCATGGCCTGGCCACTGTGGTTGTCTGTGCAGTGTTGATGTGTGTGTGTGTGTGTGTGTGTGCACGCACCCTGTGCACTTTATAAAGAGAAGTCATGCTCTCTACACGCGTGCGTTGATGCGTGGACATTGTTATTTGTGCTAATCTCAAGAAACGTGTGATGATCCAAAGTGCTTGCGAAACTAAATAAAGCGAAGCACTTTACTCAATAACTCCTCCCTCTGTTTACTTGGACCGGGGAGGTCAGCCGCATGTTTGTGTCTGAAGCGGGAGAGACGTTCGCCATCCCATTCACAAAGGAAGTTCATGTAGGCCGTAGGATTCACTCCCAAGGAGCATTATTAAAACAATTCAGTAAAATATCATTTCAGCCGTCTTTGTTTTCTCTAACCAAAATGAAGATTAAATTATAGTGCTTTTGGAGTTTATTTTGCTCTGAGTCTTAAGAGGTTTTGGTGTGGCAGTTCAGTGGCTTCAAGGTAACGGAAAAGAGATTCTTCATGAGCCTCACCACCAAAATCCAACCTCAGATTAGATCCTGGCTAATTCTAGAGCTGAGAGCGGGCGGTGTAATGCCCAGCGCCTCACACAGCCTCAAGAGAGCGCTCTGAAACCAGTTTGTAACTACGTGTTTACATTTACACATTGTGGGTGTGTGTGTGTATGCGTCATACGCCTATCAGCCGTACTTGGTTCTGTATGGTTCAATATGACCAGTACACTGTTGCAAAAATAAAAAAAGATGTGAAAGTGATTCGTAGTTTATGTAATATTTCCAAATCATGACATGAAAGTGTCACAGACGCCATTTTAAATACAGTGTGACGAGTCATTGGTGTAGCAGTTAAGAGCCGTAACCAAAACACAGCAGGTTTTTATTGTTCCTCGGCTCAGCTGTTGCCAAAGTTCAGCTTGCGTTCACAGAAACACGTCAGCAGCGTTCATCGTACACGTCGGTCGGTTGGATGACCATGTTGGCGTGTGCTGCACTGGAGCATGTAACTGGAACAACATCAGGGAGATGCTGAAAGGTAACCTGCCTCGTATTTGGTTACACAATCATCCGCTTATTCAAATGTTATTTTGCATTATGCTGATGGAAGAGGTTTTAATCAAACAATGCCACACAAATTATCTCAATAAGGAATTGTTCCATAAGTTATCCACTAGTCTTTGATCATGCACTCTACAACTACTCAGGCGTTTGTTTGTGTTACACGGGAGACTATAAATCATTTGTAAACCAACAGTCAGAACATGTACACTTGACATAATGGTTAAGTACCAAAGATATGGAAGACAACTTCTCAATTGCAGGTTTAGGAGACCATTAGAAAAACAACTGTAGTGCAAATTACCATTAGAGGGATTCTCCCTCGGAGGTTGAGGACGTGCTGCAGTCGTTTCAGTTCTCTAAAAAGGAATCCTGAGAGAAAGCAGCTGTCAATAATAAACTGTAATACAAGGCAAGTATTGTTGTTTCACACTTGAGAAATGAGACTTCAGCAAAGCTTACAGACCGGTCCTCGCGTAAGAGCGCGGGGGGTTACCATGCCGACAGTCTCAGGCCCGCCCACCGCTTCATACAGAAACATCCAAACAGAAATGTGAATCTGCCGTTGTGATATAGTGCTACGCTGACAGATCCGATCTTGGTTTATAA
The DNA here is from genome assembly GCF_029220125.1 of Pseudoliparis swirei. Taxonomy (NCBI): domain Eukaryota; kingdom Metazoa; phylum Chordata; class Actinopteri; order Perciformes; family Liparidae; genus Pseudoliparis; species Pseudoliparis swirei. The sequence continues at coordinate 16,754,551 of NC_079400.1, forward strand.
AATTAAATAGATTTCTAAAAGTATATATACACGTGATGACATCATTGGCTTTTAACTGCGACAGCTCCGGCTGTTCAACGGTGGTCAAAAGTTCAGAAACGTGAAGGCCGATACTGGTCGACTGCTGTTAGATGCAACTGCGTTGCTACGATACGGAGACTCATCCCTGGTTTTACTGAAGTCAATACTGTTCTGCACGGCGAGAGTCTCCGTCGAGCGGCCGCCCGTCGTGTCCCTCTCTGTGGGGGACGTCCCACTCGTACACAGGGGCCTCGCCTTGGCCACCAGCTCCATGCCGCTGAACAGGGACAGTCGGCCCAGCCTCCGAGGCTCAGCGCGGCGGGAAGAGCTCCCGTCTGTGTGAGGCTCCGATTCCTCGGCCACCAATGGAACCTCAGCCGTCCTGACCGGCTCCGACTGGTTCGCCAGCTCCCCCGAGAGGTCTCTCTGGGCCGAGGACAGACTAGAGGGGGAAGATGGGTGGTTTTGTGGTTGGGGGACACCTGTGGGTGAGACGTCAGGCCGATAATTGTTGAGGGTGGGGTTCTCAGCAGAGTGGTCTGGTAGTAGAGGGTCCGAGTGTGTAGATGTGGTCATCTGAGGAGTCGTTGCCGGGCGGCTGCTGTTCGCTCTATCCTGTCTCGGAGCGTGGACAGTTCCACCCATCAGAGCCTCAAACTGTCGCAGGATCTGGTGAGAGGAGAGAGGAACAAACAACTCAAATACAATACACCCTCGTTTTGAGTGTCCTGTGAGTCTCCACCATGTCGGCTCCCTTTAGGGCTCTCACCGTACCTTGGTGGCTTTGTTGGCCACAGGTCCTGGAGCCTCCTCGCTCAGCTGGCGGAGCCTCCGCTGTGTAGCTCCAAACATTTGTTCCAGAGAGAGGAGGTCAGAGGTCAGGAGGCCTGCGACAGCAGTCAGTGCCCGCTGCGGGTTTGGAGTAAAAGAGAGATATGTATATTAGTATTGCATTCTATAATTAAGTTATTAATCTCAAATAAATCAAACCATTGTTACCATCTTCACAGTGTTTGAGGGATCCTGAAGCCTGCTTGAGAGCAACTCCACCACGACCTCGCAGTTTAGGATGGAGCACCTGACGGAGCAAATGAGAAAGGGATTTTTTTTTTTTAAACTGACAAATATTACTGTTAATAAAAGGCTGACTCAGCAGTATTATCAGTCTGAGTTTAGATGCACGGACTCTTTAATGAAGTGCTGGCTCTCCTCTCTGGACAGGAACACTCTGGAGCCTTCAGTCAGTCTGCTGATCAGCGCCACCTCCTGGCCACAGTCCCCCAACTGCAGGGCTTCCACCCTGGAGGCCAGAGGGAGCGTTAAGGTGCGTTCACACCAAAAGCGATGCGATTTTTTCGCGCGACCGAATCCCATAAAAAGCCAACGTACAGACGCGCGTGGCTGCAAAAGACGCAATATTTTTCCGGGCGACGCGTTTACAGCGGCACAATTTTCGCCCCTCGTTGAAATATATACATTTTGAGGCGGTAATCTCGCAACTCGGGCCAATCAGCTCTTGAGTTGCTCATCGCGTCATCGCTGTCCCGCCGCGGTTGAATCAGAACAAGACGGACAATAATGTTATGAACACAATAACATATATTATATATTATAATGTTATGAACACAATCACAGCGTTTAGATGTTCCGCTCTCGTAGCGCTGGAAGCGGAAGTCTTTCAGACGTAACAGTGACTTCATCGGTGAAAGTGACCGAGCTGAGTGAGCCTACGGGTGATGTCATCAACCCAAACACGAGGGCGTTAGTGTGTGGGACGTCCACAACAAATATAAAGCAGAACTAGTGGTTAGTTATTCTGGTGGATGAAGGAAATGATAACGGTCTTTACGGAGACGAGACACGGAGATAAGCCCCGCCCCTCGCGGAGCGTCTCGGCGCTTATGGCGTGAACACGGCGAATGGTCGAGCGAGTAAACTCACGCGTTTTGGGCCACGCGAAAAATCGCATCGCTTTTGGTGTGAACGCACCTTTAGAGTCAGAGACTACGCGATACCTCTCCAATGCGATGACGGCAGGTCGACTCTGCCACTCACCTTTCTGATAGGTCCCCGCTGCTCTCTCTGCTGGCCCCCGATTGGCTCCCGGTACCAGCTGACTTGCTGCTCACAGAGGCTGTGCTGTTAGCTGCGATATCCTGAGAGGAGCTGTTGCCGCTGTCGGTCTCTTCCCAGCCGCCTCCCACCTGCCCTGGACATCGCTGGATCGATGCTGCCGCCAAGACAAACAGCAGTAAATACATGTACAACTCAAACTCAAATAAGTCGAGCGGGTTCATACGTGGATACATTTAAGATTCACGCTTTCTACTTAGAAAGCCACGCCCTTCGTCGCCATCACCTGCGACGTCGACGTCTCACCTGTCGGTGTGCGAGCAGGCAGGTTGTAGGCACACGCGGGCACGGCCACCTCGATGGGCCCGGACGGCGCGGCTACGGCCTGGTAGTGGTTGTCATGGAGACGGATGCCCTGGTGCTCAATTGGGGGAAGGACAGCGCTGGCCACGACCTCTGCAGCTTTCTGGATCTTATCCAGGAGTGAGTCGCTGCCTGCTGGCAGGAGCAGGTAAAGACAAGAGGGAAAAAAAGGTCCAGAAATGAACACAGAAGTGTGTGAGTGTGTGAGTGTGTCTGTGTGTGTGTGTGTGTGGTAGTCTTTATCCATCACCTGTCCCCTGCTTCCCTGGACTGTATCCAAAGCCCTGCATTCCTGACCGGCGGGAGGTCCCTGAGCCCATACCTGGACGGAAAGACACACTCTGGGCTTTTAGTTCACAAAATACAGATAACCTGATGAAAGTTTATTTTAATAATTCAAGCTCCTTATCTCTCCTTATCAATCTTATAAATCAAGCTCTCTCTAATATTTCAGACGTACACTATCACTATATACAGTAGGAATGAGTTGTGACAGTTTGGATTTGTGTCCGAGTTGGTAACATATTTATTTATTTTTGTAATGCCTGATTTTGTTAGGCTATCTATTGAATCTCGTTTATCAATAAAAAGCAATACGAAGAACATTTAGACGGTTATAAAACATAACTTATTGTATTAATCCTTATCCCGTGACTCACCCATTGTTGGCAGGGCTAGGTTGAGCGGAGGAGACGCGCCGTCTTTGGTGGAAATGGTATCCGTGAAGAGCAACCGGGCCACGTCCTGCAAACAGAACAAAAAGTGTAAATTGAGTGCGTTCGCCGAGCCGTCACAGATATGATTGACATCATTTTAACTACAGCCGGGGTGCTCACCTGTGCTGTGTTTCTCACTTTCTGGTACAATGCTGTGCCATGGATGGGATCAGGAGGGCCGCTGTACACTTAAAAAAGGCAAAAACACCCGACAGCGAGTGAATAATCCGAACAACGAAGCGGCCACAGGGCGATTCGAGTTCAACGGAGCCGAAAGGGGCCGACGTCTAACCTGATGCCTGCTGGATGAAAGTGGAGTTCCTTCGAAGTTCTGTGAGGAAATAGTTTGAGCCATGACCACAAAGATGGACAAAGATCTTCAGCACCTAAAACACCGGCAGCATGAGCAGAACCTTGAGTTACTCGCAGACAGGAAAGGGATACAAATCATTTAAAACTAGCATAATAATCACTGTTATTACCTTAAGTTTGACATGACAGGAATCCACCTGCAACCGCTCCAGAAGGTACTCCAACAAACACTGACTGCACCCTGAGGACTCATGGGAGATTTCTACAGTGTGCCGATGGTTAAGGATATATTACCTTCATAGCACGAGAGACTCAGTGTGTCGGGTTTAAGAAACGTGGTTATTTCCTACATATCTTAACTACGAAGAGCACTTCCCTGCTGTCCTGTTTATATCATGAACTTACTGACGTGATTTTATTTTTACCGACTCCCGATCAGGAGAATAAACTTGTTGACATAAACTGCTTTTGGATGAGAACATCAAACTGTGGATGGATTCCCATCCAGTTATTGTACCTGAAGAGTTTTCATTGCTAGGGTTTCTGGAAAACAATATATATGACTTCAATTGTCATTTGAGAGCTTTATTAACTTTACATTAAAAAGGGAGATGTGTCACAGAGCTTTAATGTTAAAATCAATGGATTTCCATTTGTCCACAGAAGCTGGCAAAGGATACTCCCAATATCTTGGAATAGATAGCCAGGACAGGGGGCTTCACTGTCTGCTGTAGCCTTCATCAGAGTTGGGACCTTCAGTCGGTGGAAAAGATGATGGTAAAAGAAGAAGAAAAGATGTATACAAGTTCAAAGCTGTGCTAGGGCATCTCGTATCCCACAACCGAACAGCCGTGTACTTCAGTTTGATTCACGGCTAAACAGAGTCTTTTGGACAAACAGACCGTTATAACTACGCTGAATGACACTAACCATGCCCGCTGCTTTAAGAATTCAAGAAACAAGCTGGCAGGTCAACAGGAACCTGGACATGAGCCAGCTAATGTGTAATGATCACTGTTAGCTTGCGAGGGCTACTAGCAAGCTAGTGCTGGCACAACTTAACAGATACAAACAGACACGCGAACGTACGTCATACTCGTCTCGCGCCGTTCAGCTGTAACTCGTGTTGGCAACAAGTAATGGTCGTACACAGCACTTACTTTCTGAAGAAAAGCCAGTCGTTCCATAAATGTTGCCATGATTTAGCAATCCTGGCTGCGGGTTTACTCATCTTCCTCTGAGCGGTACGAGGGGAGGGCGGGGTTCGCGGTGACAGCTAGCCAATCACAGAGCAGCAAGTATCAAACCTGGCGTCTATTGGCTCTCTGGTTACGCCTACGAGCAAAACAAGAAACAGCGAATCAACTTCAGGGAAACTAGCGCCGGCTATTTGATTGACGTGTCTATGAGCCAATCACATTACAGAACGTCTTCCTGGACGTTTTCTTGATGACAGGGTCAACAATATGGCGCTCTCCATGGATTACAGAGATGCTTACTTGTTTTATTATCGACAACGTTTGCTAGTACATTTAATAAACTAAGTGTTATCGGGTTAACTTTTCATTTCGTTAATTAGTTTAAGTTAGTTAGTTTGACGCCTGAATAGTAACCATGTCTGGGTCAAATGCCTGGAGTCGCAGTCGAGAGAAAATGAGACTTTTCCCTGAACTTTTTGCACAGTGTGCAGGAGAGGTAAGCAATGCTGTCTTCACTTAAGGTTTGGAAATGATGTCTTAAACCTCCGACACAGTGCACATGCAAAGGAATTCCAGCTAGCTGCCTGTGCGACTGCAAAATACAGTCCTGTGTTGTTATTCTCAGATTGGACATTGAGGATGCCAGTTATCAACACTATAAGGTAGATGTCATATTTTTGGATCCCCTTGTTTGTGGAGCCAACCTCACTCTTTAGTATTTAATTTGATTAAATGTGTATTAATATATGTATGATCGGGTTTAGCTTCAGGTGAATAGGTTGAGCTGTATTGGCGTTACAAGACACAAGAGGTCAGCAGAGTAGAAACATTACAATAACAGAGAGGAGCATTTTTTTTTTTACATGTGAATCTTTCTTTTCCCATTAGTGAAAAAGACGATAACTTACTATGATTTGTTCTATTGTTTAAAGTCAACTTGTGTATGTGATTCAGGCAGCAACGTATGGAAAGTGTGTGGCAGCTACCACAACAGGCAAACAGGAGCTGAGGAAGGACATGTGTGCCAAGGAATTTGAAGCACTGAAGACCTGCTTTACAGCTGCAGTAAGTGATGACGTCATTAATCCTCCTGCTGGACTTCCTGTAGTTGTGATAGATGCGCATGATTGAAAAGTAATGCTCTTTTTTTACAGGCCAAGAAGAAAGCCAAATGAATGCAAACTCCCGGCTTTGTTCGAGCTGTAAATTCAGTGGAAAGAGACGTCGGGAATATTCCAAGTGTTGCTGGACTTCTGCTGCCGCGTCGTGAAAACACAACACGTCCTCTACTTGGCACCGTCAATGAACTGGTGTTAAAAAATTTACTGCTGCTGGTCTTTAATATGAAAGAATGAATGTAATATACAGAGGTGAATAAAACAATGGTGTTACGACACGTCTTTCTATCTGCTCTGAACACAAACCGACAGCCGTGGATGTAATAGATGTTTTTAATTCATTTTTTATCAGCAAAATGTACAGAAAAAGCCTTTTTCAGAAAAGTTGGAAAACAAAGAAGCACGACAAACGATCCACATTTTATACTGTACTTTACAGTAAAAGTAGAAGCACAAAGAACACTGAGGAAATAAACGTAACATCTTGTTTTGATATATCCACAGCATATGGATTGGAAGGCACTGATTAATCAACTTGGAATATATATATATCGAAGCAGGAACGATTGAGAACTATAGTTTTGGATCCAGCTGATTGGTCCAGCATGAGGCTGAAGACCGTTACTTTGATTTTAAAGTATTGGGATACGACGTCGACCGAGAGGGCCGCATCACATCCAACGTGTGGTACGTGTTCAAAGACAACTTAAACATCGATCACAATTCAAACACCGAATATTATAATATATACATAATGTAAAATAAATACAACAGAAAATCCACATGGACAATAAAGCACGAACAGAGGCCGACTCCACGACAAACAGGAACACATCCACCGCGTCTCAAGACGATAAAGAAAAGGTATTGCATTGATTCACATACATTTTTAAACGGGAACCCTTTTCAAATTCTCCCAAGAGACAAAAATAAGTTAATATTTACATGCACTTTGTTCTTTAATAAAAGTGTGCGGCTTACACGGTTAGAGACGAAGATAAACTGTTCCTCTTCGTCCGCATCACGTCTGAAAGCAAGAAGGAATGTTAGGCAATGGGATGATATAGTCCACGGTTCTCAAAGGTTTCCCCAGGTGCACATTATCTGGTGAACTTGCTGTCCAATCATTGAGTGCGAGTGTGTGTGTGTGTGTGTGTGTGTGTGTGTGTGTTATGTTATTTCGCCCCCTCAACCTCGGAGGCCTGTTTAATCTGCCGCGAGTGCACCATGGCCCCCGCCAGGAGCCGCTCCTCCAGGGCCACGTGCAGGTCGGAGCCTCCCAGCTCCAGCAGGGGCTCCAGCCCCGGCATCCCCCTGGACGCCCCGGTCTCCTCCGGGGGCCCTCCGGCTTCCCTCGGTCCCAGCGCCCTGCGTCTCCGCCTCAGATCCGGCTCTCCCCGGTCCCCGATCTTCTCGTGGGAGCCCTGGGGGGCGCGAGGCTCGGCTTTGACGGCCTCGGCTTCCGCGCCTCCTCCGGGGTCCGCCTGAGCCGCGGCGGCTTTCTCTTTGAGGTCTCGCCCCGCTTTCTTCAAAGCTCCACCAGCCTCTCTGCCGGGCCCCTGCGCGGCCTGCCGGTCTTCTATAGCTCGGCCCAGCTGGGCCAGCCTCTCCTGAGCCTCTTCCGCCTTTTTCTCTTTCTTCGCCCTCTCGAGTATTTCATCGTCTGTGTTCTGCATCTCCCGCTGAAGTCTCTCGTCTGCGGCCTTTTCCTCCAAGAGTTTCGCCTTCACGGCTCTCTCCACCTCCAGCTCCTGCTCTTTGGCCAGCGTCTCCTTCATCTCGCGATCGCGCCGTTCTTTTTCCACTCTCGCCTGAACTTCTTTCTCTATCTGTTCTTTTTTGAGATTTTCAATTTTCTTCTTGACCTCATCTAAGTCTACTTCCTCCTCTTTAAGTTGAGCTACCTGATCATTTTGATCAGAGCTTTTCTTCACGAGTGGGACTCCCCTCGCCCCGAGCTCACTCTGCTGACGGGATTCTCCTCCAACTGCAACTTGGGCATCCTCCTTGTAAGCTACTTGATCGGCTGCTTGATCGGCTGCTTTTGGAGCCCCGACCTTTGCACCCTTGTAACTGGCCTGTGCTTTATTCTGGCCCACGGCCTGAGGCTCCGCTGCTCCAGCTCCAGCCTCAGCTGCAGCTCCAGTGCCAGCTACAGCAACAACTCCAGCTAGAGCCCCGGCTCCAGGGCCATTACCAGCGCCAGCTCCAACTACAACTACGGCGTCAACTACAGCTCCGGCACCAGCACCAGCTACAGCACCAGCTACAGCTCCGGGACCATCTCCAGCTACAGCTACAGCTCCAGCACCAGCTACAGCTCCAGCTCCGGCTACAGCTCCGGGACCAGCGACAACACCAGCTCCAACATCAGCTCCAGCTACAGCACCAACTACAGCTCCGGCACCATCTCCAGCTACAGCTACAACGTCAGCTCCAGCTCCATCTCCAGCTGCCTCCTTGGGCTGCTTTGCAGTTGAGTTCAGGCCAGACTCTTTGGGCTTCGCTGCTTCCTCATCCATCTCCTCCTGGAGGCTTTTCTCTGCCTCGCCGTCAGCAGCCCCTTTATTTTAAAAACAACAACTTTTGTCACACGTATTTCTTCCATTGAACAGCCACCTACGATCTCAGGTGTCCTATCGGCGATGCTCGAGGCGACGTGCACCCACCGGCAGGTTGTTTCTGGTGGATTTCCTTGTGTTGCTCTTCTATGAAATCCAGGAGTTTTTCCTGCTGGTCGAGAAGTCTCTTCTGTTGCTCTTGCTGCTGCTTGATGACCTGCAGCAGCACTGCGTGGTCGAGCTGGCCTTCTGGAGGACAGAAACGTGGAGTTCAAATATGCCACAAACGGCTCATTAGTGAAGAAGCGTAGTTAGACTGATGGAGGACCCGTCTCTAGGTGAGAGGAGAAGGGAAATACTCCACTATGCTTTAGTCTGGTCTCATGGATCCATTCACACACATCTCTAGATTCTAGTCTTTAAGATAAATGGGAATGGGCAGCTGTACACACACACATACACACACACTTTGTTAGGGAGGCAAGATACAGTGGCACATTATTTAGTTATATGATCATAATGCATATTACCATATGCAGTGTATGTGTAAATAGCTATGAACTTCGCCCAATGAGTGAGTGAATGAGCGACAGACAGAGATAAACAGAAGAGGCTATTCATACCTGCAACCAGCTTTTTTATCACTGTGATAGAAGTCCGGCAGAGAAAGACAGAAAAAAGAAGTAAAGATGGAGAAGGACAGAGAGGCAGAAGGCAAAAGTAAAACAAGAAAGTCAAGAAAGGCAACACACAAAAAAAGACTGCGTGGTGTCCACAGCAAGGTCAAGAAATAGGAGAAAGGAATGGATTTAAATATTTCTGTACGCGCACAATAAGACAGTACAGACACGGAGATATTAGATTATACAAGATAAAACAAGCAAAGTGAAAAATGAAAAAGAGTCAGGGACATAAACATGCAGCAGGCCACAGCAAATATTGTAGTTTGTTACAATATAGCCACCTCAAAAGGAAAAAAAACATATTTAATTATCTTTTATTAGTGAGTGAGTGCTTTACTTTGTTTTATTTCCCATGTCCTGTTTGTTTTCTTCGAATCGCTCGTATTTTAGTTATTACCTTTTTAAGAATAACTCATAATAATAATAATACTTGTAAGTTCTCGTAAAGTAGGTGATGTTTGCTTGCTGCATGAATGTTGGTTATAACTGTGTACCATCTCAAATAAAAAATGTTCATCCAGCTGTATTTTAGATTCCATCCGAGCCATTGTAGAAATACCCCCCATAAAAACCAACAATGCATCCCCAAATGGTAGATGTCTGATGAACTGAACTTGTTGAATTGCTGTGAGGAAGTGACCTAAGACCATTAACTGGACGTTTTCTACTCCACTCACCGTCCATTTTCTCATCGGCTGTGTCTTTGCTGTCTGCAGCCGGGACCACGTCTCCTTCAGAAAGAGCTGAAGAACAACCAAACATCAACGTTGTATTATCTGAGCTCTGTGTTGCGGTTAGGGGGACACTCACGTTTCCCTGCAGCATCTGGAGCTTTGCCCGCTTCATCGGTCTCCTCAGCTTCGTCCCCGGCAGGAGGATCTTTCACCGGGTCGAGGTTCTCAACTTCCTTTGGCCGGGGGACGTCCTGCTTTTCGTCTGCCTCTGCGCCCGGCTTCTCCACCACTTCATTGGAGCGGACTTCCCCTCCACCCACATCTACCTCCTCTTTCCCCACGACAGCCACGACAGGCTTTGGCTTCTCTTCAGGCTTCTTGTCCTCTTTGTCCTTTACCACCACCGCCACCACAGCTTGGCCTAAAGGTTGCTCTTCGTTCTTTTTCGGTTCCCCCGGTGGCTTCTTGTCTTCATCCATCTCTACGTTGTTCTTTCTTTTGTCCACCTTGACCGCGTCGTGAGGGATGGGCGGCTCATGGCGGTGCGCCTCGTCCTCTGGCACCACAACGCCTGGGAAGACGGAACAAAACGTCTCTCATTCTCACCGGTTCAAAATCCAGTGAAGAGTCCAGCGTGGGTCCAGCTTCCTTACCGGCACCAGGGCGGTCCAACTGCGCCTCTTCCTCCTTCCTCTTGGGTAGTTCCACTGGTCCTTTAATCTGGGGGGGTTCAGGCGGGTCCCTGTCTGCTGGTCGTACAACCTCCACCGCCGGGGGGTCAGGTTTCTTTACCTCCAATGGCTTCTTGTTCGCGGGGTTTTCTACACGCAGAGACACAACAACAACAAAACTATGACAACACTGCTACTGAATATCACCTCTAATAAAAGGGCTCCGATCCCATGGCCGACCCGGGTTCCCTGTCACAGCAAAATGTGTAAATATGTCCTTTCGTAGAATATTTATACAGCCATAAAAAAAAAGTGTGTGTAAGAATATGTTTTACTCTTGTTTAATACCGCTGTTGCTGGTCTATAAAGTACGAGACGCATCACTGCGAATAAATTAAGAAAACATAAATTTGATAGCTCATTTATTCCACCGTTTTCTCTTGTCTGAGGAAAGTAAAATGACTGTTTTCTAGTGCATGCCGGACATGAACTCTTTATTTTCTTGTGCTGTTGAGTTTATTACACAAGTTTACTGCTGGCATTAAGATAAATGAACACCTCCGGTATATCTCACATGAACTGTGGGTACTGGTGCTCTCGGGTTTAATAGAATTCGAGCCGACTCGTGGAGCCACTAGGTGGCAGCAGGCACCGGCAAAACCAACACAGCTGGTGGGGATTAATAACGGAGCAAGAGACAGAAGAAAAGAGGGAGGGAGATGTATTAACATTGAAAGTGACAAACAGGAAACAGGTGTGTCGGTTGGACCCCATGAGTTTCACCTCCAGTCAAAATATGAGGAAAGACTGGAGTACAACTAAGAATCACAAAGATGGAGAAAGAAGGTGAACAGATGAGAAGCTGATGTTATTGAAGAACCGCGGGGTAAGGAGAGGAAGCGGAAACGAAAAGCCACCCCCCTCCCCCCATTCACCCTAAAATGAGTACATAGACCCAAAAGGTTCCTCTCCGTCTCTTCTCCATTCGTTTCATCTGCTCCCCTCCACCCTCCCCAAAACCCATATCACCCTCTTCCCTTTATACAGCCAGAGCTCGCAGGCATTTTATAGCTGCCACAAGAGATGTGGGGGGGGGGGGGGGAGAGGTGTAGACGATGTATTTTGGGGGGGATGGGGTGACAGGAGAAATGAACAGAGGTAGAGGGGTGGAGAGAAATTACTGGAGTTTGAAGGGCATCACTCTCTCTCCATCAATGTCAAGCGCTCAGACATTATCAAGAGGTTATCTCCTCGCCCGGCCGGCCTGTCGATCAGTCCCCGTCCGTCTCCATCTTTTCTTCTCGCAGAGATGAAAGAAAGCCTTTCTTTGGCTGCGACTTTGTGCTTTTGTTTTAGTCTGGCTGGCCCGGCGCCGCTGGCTCAGACCGTCTTCACGTTGCCGTTTTAAATAAATAACAGATGACCCGCGCTCCGGCCCGTTCAGGTGCATGCCTCTATGGTTAAAAAGTAACCGACGTTCTTCTATTGTCCACCGAGCTGATAAGTTATAGCCGACCGTTAGCCCACGTCATCATCTTTACCGTGCGGTTCAGGGAGGTCTGGTAAAAGCAGGTTGTTCTTGAAAGGTGCCGGAGGGGGAGGAGCTTGGACATTGGCGCGGTGGCCCGTGGAGGAAATCGAGAGGGTGGTAAAGGTGCTGACCAGCAGGATGCCCAGACCCACGAAAAGCACCAGCTGAAAAGAGACAGCGAGAAAGAGGAGAAGCACAGCGGGTCAGCGACGGACACATTCTGCCTGAGCGATCAGCAAAGTGCGTATTCTGACCGTCACCTGAGAAACGATGCTGCTCTTGTGGATCTTCTTGTAGATGAGCGCGGGGCATATGAAGCAGATGAGGCTGCCCATAGTGGCGCCGGTCAGGCCCAGAATGGTTTCCACTGGAGAGAGAGAAAAGGAGAAGAAGAACAGAGAGATCATCTCGTCGTCCTGTAGAGCGACTCTGCAGCCGTTAGTGGCTACGTGTTGAAATAATGACCTCAAGGTTATGGCTACAATCTTTAGTTGACAGTAATGGATAAACAGCTAAAGTAGTTAGATGTATAGATAAAAGTAATAGCTATTAGATAATCAGTTTAAATGATGAATCAAAAGTAATGTATCAACTATCAACGGTATGAAAATATCATAACAATAATACATTTTCTTGTTAATTATCATCCATATGGAAATCAATGGAGATAAACACATTTTTAAATTGACGGTGACGCGTCAACGAAGGGATACTCGAGCTCATCCTATGGGTACGTTAACATTAGCTAGAACACGCTAATGTAAAGCGTACCGGGCCAACATGGCACCAACACGGCACCAACACGGCACCAACACGGCCGCAGGTGAGGGGTTCGGGTTCCACACCTCTGCTGCTACAGAGCTCAGAGCTATTCTCCATACCGATGCTCTTTATCACCGGCTCCCATTCATACCTGCCTCAGCCATTTATAACCGGCACCCGCCCAGCGCCAGGCTCCCTGCCATGGCACCCTGCTCTTGGCAGAGGCGAGCCCTGGCCCCGCCCCCCTGTCTCTGGCCGGGCGTCGGGCCTAGAAAGCCCATCGTTCACCCAGAGGACGGACACCATATTGTCTCGCTCAGATTTAGTGTCTGTTCTCCCCAGGGTCCTTACCTCCCTTCTTCTCAGTCTATTAGTCTGATTAGATACACAAAGGGCCAGCCAAACCCACAGTGTGTGTGTGTGTGTGTGTGTGTGTGTGTGAGTGTGTGTCTACCCAATCAAAAGTTTTACAAACAGCCTCCATATCAAAAGGATGAATAAAACATAAACTCATTCTAACCTTTACATCTGACCCATTTTGGAGCGGGACGGAAAGACTCAAAGAACCTGACAGAGCCAATGTTGGTGTGTACATATATTTGTGTGTGTGTGTGTGTGAGAGAGAGAGAGGGGGGGGGGGGGAGAGAATAATAGCCCTATCTTCCTGTCTGCCCGTCTAAAGGATAAAAGTTAGGGCCCTGATTTAAGGACTGTGTTAGAGTGTGACAGTCACTGACTCGTAAAGTCACATTCACACACGTCGTAAAGCTCCCCGGCTACTCCGCTCACACAAAGGAACACATGCACCTTGAAGACCTCCAGTCAGCAAGCTGTACACACACACACACACAATTTCAATCTGAGCCGGATTGTTCGCACACACACACACACACAGCATGTACCATTGGGGATGAGAATGCCTCCACACATGGTGCCGAATACAATGCAGAGGGTGATCATCTTAAAGCGCAGAGGGGGCATGTATCCCCCGGAAGCAAACGTCCCATCCTTCTGCTGCAAGATGGAAACAATGAGTGAGAAAGACACAAAAAAAACCTCCAAAAAAATAAATCGCACAACTGTACAATTTCATACAAATACCAGTCGTCGTCATCATATTACCAACAGAAGCAGGACTGCGGAGCCAACAGATGGTTTTCTACAGTGCAGTTTGAAACACCAACCCTTCAATAATGTATATGCTGCGCGGTTTTCTGAACCATAACAGGAACTGTGCGTGTTAAAATATTTAGGATTTAGAAGTCAGACGGGGGTCATCCGACGTCACGCGTGAGCTCCACAGCAGGCGGTTCCAGAGGGCTCTTCTTATACGGACAACATGCTTCTGTTTCCATTTAGTGTCAAACTGCATTACACATAGGATGGGAGTGCCCAGTTGGAAGGCAATGGAGTACACCTTGTAATATTGTGCAATAAATAATTAAATTAAAAAGGAATATATATGTTGTTGTTGTTGTTGTAGCAGCGTTCACGCTAACCTGCTGCTCAAAAAGCATGGTGTTGATGGCCTGGCGACAGGGCAGGATCATCATGGGGAATCCCACGGCCACAGACATCATGAAGCCCACGCGGATCATCTCCGTCACCAGGTTGGACGGGAAGTTCATCAGCACGTTGCCGGCAATGTTCTCCGTGAAGCTGACGTAGCCAAAGAAACCCACCTGGTTCAGAGGAGAGGCGGAGGGAACCAAGAACGGGGGGGGGGGGGGGCAAAAAGAGGGACGCGTAAAAAAACGTGGAACACTAGGACATTAAAAATGGTGACGGACAGCATTCAATAAACGGCGCTCACCGTGATGTAGAAGACGGTGACCGCGTTGAGGCTCGAGGTGAAGATGGTGCTCATGCGCTTGACGGACGGCTCGTCCAGGCTGTCGTAGGTCGGCAGCACCTGCCTGTGAGAGACGAGGCGACAACGCAACAATGACACTCGGCATGCTGCGTGACACACACGCGCACACACACACACACGCACCACACGAGTGCCGCTGTGGTGCGTTCATGTGCCGCCCAGATTATCAGACACACGACACTCCTGAGCCCTCAGCGGGGAGAGCAGTCGCGTGAACGTCACATTAGTGGGAGCTGCTCTGTAGGCTCCTGTAACGAGCAGCCAGATGGAGGCTTATTCGTGACATTTAATAACCAAATGATGAATGTCTTCTTCTCCGGGCCGTGTCAGCATCCAACTTATTTGTGCTTGTTTAGCCCATTTGAGCTCGAACACCATTAGACAGTCATCAGTGCACACGCATGCAATTAAGTGTTTTCTCCTTAGCTGTAGTTATTATCTGCATTGTTTGTTATTGATTGTTGTTCAGACAACTTCTGCAAAACTTGATCTAAAATGATCTTGTCACAAGTCAAACAAGAAAATTACAAAACTACATATAGATTATGACATTATCATAATTTTTATTTTAGATTAAATATCAGTTTTCAACCTCCCAACCTGATGGGAAAACAATTAACTAAAAATACATTATATATTCTTACTTAGTTTGTTGTTTTCGAGCTAATGTTTTGTTTCATACATCAACTCCCTTTACGCGTTACATTAATTACACCCAGGATGGATCATTTGTCACGTTATTTATGAATAGATTAGTTGATTATTATTTGCAAAAGTTGGCCCCAAAACCGTCAACTGTAGGTCAGACGCACATAAATATAAAAGGTGAGAACATCATGTTGTATGCATCTTATTCTATTTTAATGTTTTGTACTATCTGGACCTCGAGCCTGAAATAAAAGTTTGATTGATTGATTGATCCAACATGCACATGAATTTTAAAAAAAATATGTTTTGCTTGTGGATTTCTTTTTTTAATCAATATATATTAACTAGCAATTAATGTTTACAAATTGCCGTAGATTTTAGTAATGTCTTGACAGCGAGGGTGGTGTAAGTAGGAAGTGTTTGTCTATATTGAGTGTGTGCAGTAGGTACTCCTGAGTCTGTCATCCTCCCTCTGTCACACACATATACACATATATATATCTATACACATATAGATATATATATATATATATATATAACAGCAAGTGCCTGGCAGGTTTTAGAGCATTATCCACATTCCTGGCAGACTCTTTGTGCTCACCTCCTCTCTTTCTCCACGTCCCTCATGTATGTGTGAAGAGAAGAAACGGAGAGAACAAAAGAGAGAGAGAGAGATCCACTCCTTTGCCTGTCTCTCTTTCGCACAGTTTTATGAGCAAGCGCTGTCCCGTGGTGCTTGTTCTTGATGCTTGTTTAATCAGTAAATCTCAGAGCCAAGGTTAAAGAAAACGGCACATGGAAGTGGGAAGCTGAAGTATCCAACGGCCACTCGCGAGTCCGCACTGAGGGGCCAACGTGTTTTTTTTTGTTGCTTTAACGCTGCCCTTACATGGAGGAAATATGACGGAGGAAGTCTTCAAAGTGAACGCGCGTGCGTGTATGTGTGTGTACTGTAGATAATATCATTAACTTGGAGCTATGACAGTCGCATCACAGAGAGGCACATTTTCGCTGCACATGTTTATCTTACGTCGCTCTATAATCGGCGAACTGCTCCTCGCCGCAGCCAAAGAAGCGGCGGGGCCGGCTGCCGTGCCGCCGTAATGGTGATGTTAAGTAATGTTTTAGCTGAACGTGAGCACGCTTCATGAACGTCATAAAAATCCAATGTGCTGAGAGCGGTTTAATCAGCCCGTGAATACATCAGCGTGTGTCTGCAAGATGGCGGCGGCCCAAAGCGTTGATTAGCGGCTTTGGCTTCGGTCGCCTTTGCTTTGCGTGGACTGACCACAGGCCAAGAAATCCCCCCGCCAAATATCCCTCAGCGCAGCGAGTGGGAGCCGACGCACAAAACACACACACGTTTTTTTCTTTCTTCCAACATGCGCAACAACTCCCTGGCTAATGCGTCCGCCATACCATAATGTCACGTCGGCTTTGTGCGATTGCATTAATTAAAGTCTCATTTGAGTCTCATGGCAACGGTGACCCATTGCTGCCACTTACCCCGCTCGCCCTCACACAAACAAACCCCGGTACAGCAGCACCACCCAAACATCTGGACCCTAATGACTTCCACAAAAACACTCGCTGCCGCCACCCCCCCCCCCCAAATACGAGAGTTAAGACTTTGTACACCCGGATCCCATTAGGCCGGCACATTACCCTTCGCCGGCTCGACTCACCGCAAACCCCACAGCGAGCGCTAAAGCAAAGAGGACAGGACAAAAGAGGCAGTGACATGCAGATGAGTGAGAATGGAGAAGTAAAGGAGTCCGGTTGGCTCAGAGAAACTGCGATTACGCTGTAAGAAGTGACATGTTGTCGTCGTCGTGGTGCGAGCTCCGCAGTCGCTGCGAGGAAAGTCGATGCGATGCAGAGATTTGGTGTGAAAACGCTCCAACTGCCCAGCACAGAACATTTTTTAAAAAAGATCTTGATGTCCAGTGATTGCCAGACTATTTAAGTCAGCGTTCACATTTGTTTTGACAATATTATGGTTTCAAATCAGAAAATCTGATGGGAATATGGACGTCTCAAATTCTCATTGTAGCTTTCTTTAAAGTCACAAGAGGCGTGTTGGTTCTACAAAGGGCAGAAACTGATGAGCTGACAGGGAAAAGCACACCGGCAATAATAAGCAGCCTCCCTTTACGACAAGCAATTCCTCAACAACCACCTCATCTCCAGCACACGCGTGTGTGTGTGTGTGTGTGTGTGTGTGTGTGCGTGCCTCTTTACATGCCAGACTCACCCAAAACCCTCCACCCTGGCTTACAGCAATGATGCAAGTGCACATGCATTCACTATAATGTTTGCTCAATTTCTACATGCAGCTCTGGAGGATTCACTGCCGGAGTCAGACAGTGGAAACGCCCCCATTTGAGCATCTATGTCTCCCCCCCCCCCACCCGCCTTATTTGACATTAGTTTCATTACATGGTCCTGTGCGGGTGGAGGGGCAGGGGTAGTACTTACGACTGACAGGCGAAGGCCATCCCACAGATGGGGAGACAGCGAAACACACCCTCCCAGCGCACCACATTGACCTGCCCTAGCCACCAGCCGCTGAGCAGCCCATGTTTGAACGAAGACAGCACCACCTAAAGGGAAGGAGGGGGGGAGGAGAGGGGGGGTTACGACCGGGACCAAATGAAGATGGGGAGACGGAGGGGGTACGAGGAAGAGGAGGGGGGGCTGCACCCATGCTGGCGGCTCAGTCGGATAATGAAGGTAATCAATGAGGAGAGAAAACAACAGAGAGAATGAAGAAAAGGGAAACAACAGAAGAGGCACGACAAGAATCCTCTTGCTGAACATAAAACCTGCCGCGGCTGAAGAACCTGAGGAACGACGGTGATGTGTGATGAATTCACGTGAAATCAGGAATTTGATGGAAATAAAAAAGGCTCATAAAAAGGTGATGGAGAGACACACAAAAAGAGGCCCCACAGGTTTTGTCGATCAGCATGTGTTTCTTACGTCCTGCTCCTTTAATTACCTGACAAAGCCCCAAAGGACAGCAGAATCTCCCCCCCCCCCCTCCAGCCCCCTCCCACACCGCTAATCCTGGGTGTGGTGCGGTGGTGGGAGTGCAGCGAAGATGGAACTTTCAGCTTAGTATGGTACACTTCTCTGCCTTACAAAACTGCCACCAAGAACACACACACACACACACACACACACACACACACCCAGTCACACAAACACACGGCTCAGACCAAACCCAAATTAAAAAAAGGTGAGAAATGGGGATGACTGAGGAGTGGGCGGAGGGTTCAGGTAGGTGGGATGGGGATTTAGAGAGCATACGGGTGCTGGGGCGACATCTGGCTTCCCTCTCTCCAACCCCCACCAACGGCCCGTATGGTGGTGTTATTGCGGGGGTGGTTTCCATTGGTCTACTTACGGGTGACAGCAGAAGGTTGTGGCGATAATGGGCAGGCACTGAATGACGCCCCTGAAGCGCCACAGGTGAACCCGCTCCACCCAGGAGCCTGAGATTAAGCCGTAGCGCAGGGACGACAACACTATCTACAGCGACAGCAGCAGAAACAGCAGGGGGGACAGAGGGGAGCAAACAAAGGGTGCAGAGGAGGCAGACGAGGGGGGGAGTGAAGGAGGGCAGAAGGACACGAGGGAAACAGGAGGAGGAGACGGAAGTAAAAGGATGCAATGAGCAGAAATGAATAAAGAAGGGGAGGATGAAATGAGGGAGGGAAGGAGATACATCACTGTTAGAGGGTTAGGGATCTGGACTGCTTCTAAAGCCAGACACACACCACTGCTCCGGGTTCCCACCCGCACTACCAACTACGCGTCACGTCGGACGAAGAGGCCGTAAACAGCAGTGTGGAGTCTGTGGAAGCAGCGATACGGGTCAGGAGAACAGAACCGCACGCACACACACACAGACGCACACACGCACACACACACACACATATAAAGAGGAAACGAGCTGAATCCCACGAGGCAGAGAACTCCTGCTGGACCGTCGCTGGAGTCAAACGTGTTCGAGCACACTCAGACCTATGAAGCGTGAACCAATCAGAGTCGTGTGCTCAGTGCTGCTCCTCGTTAAATGCAAACAGTGGAGCATCGAACGTCCGATCGGAAAGAGATGGACCAGTTGCTACTTGAGTGGCACATGAGTGCGTTGGCTTTGATAATCGCTCTTGTTTTCCATACTGATGGCTGTTTACAATAAAGTCAATGTTTATGGTTACATTATTGTTATAGTTATTATATGTTTATTATAAACCGTCTCCTGCTTGGACATTACTGGCCAGAGTGTAGCCAGAAGTGCAGCATAAATCAAATGTTTTGGAGAAAGACACAAATCCAACATCAACAAAGGGTTGAGCAAAGGCTACATGGCAAATATATTTGACTCATAGTCGTCAAACCTGAATCTTCTCATGTTTCCAGGTTCCTGAAGGCGCTATGTCCATATAAGCATGAAGGTTAGTATGAACATGCTGCACAATGGACAGAAAAGGATGTACAAATAGGAATCTTGTGTCGACTTAAGATAACAGAATAAAAATATTTCCTAAAAAAAAAAGATGTAATTTGACATGCATGCAAACAGCATGGACTGGGCAAGAAAAATAAGTCTGAAATATGTCAAATACGTTTGATATATTAATAATCTGGAAACAAATATAGAAAAAATAATTCCCTTAATTTGCAACGGGTTGTGATTTAGTGGAGTCGACGACGTGACCTCCATTTGCTTTGCACTTACGGCGCTTAAAATGTCTCCAGTGGCCATTTCCATGTGGCGTCTCTCTCCCGGGGGAAAGACTTAGTTTGAGCCAATAAAGAGCAGCGCAGCAATTGTTTTCTGCCTGATGTGATTTAGTGCGACGTTGCTCTTTAAAAAAGAGGAGCAAGGAAATATTGTGTCAGTAAGGAAGACATAGTATTGTGCAATGGAGCAGATAAGGAGGAATTAACATGGAAGACAACGGAATAACATTTGTCCAGACAATATTCTGAAAAACAAATGAGTTTCGAGTTCAAACAGAGAGCAAGGTCAATGAACTGTGTCGCAGGTTACAAATGCATTTATAGTATTTATATGCTTGGGGAAGAAGACTGCACAGCGGCGGAAAACACATAACATAGACAACAGAAAGCATCAACACAATTCAAGCAATCCTTTGACATTATTCAAAGGAAATAAAGTAATATTAAAAATGTCTATCACAAAAACTGTCCTCCCAAAGCAAAGCCAGAGTGTTTCCACCGCAGTGTGTGGCTGCCTGCGTGTTGTTGGGCTCACCGTGAACATGAAGAAGGTGTAGAACATGAGCGCCATAGCGGAGAAGGACTGGATGGAGGACATCAGGTTCCTCTGCAGACTCAGCGGGAGGACGATGAACAAAGACACGGCGAACAGCAGCAGCACGCGGAAAATGCCCGTCACCTGGAGACGGCAGTGGGACACGGCAACACAACATCGTTTCTTCACTGTTGACGCACAGACTTGATTCTACCTATTCGTAGTAAGTTGGTTTAACTCAATGAATCATATTATAACAACAGTTTTTTGCTGCAGGAGTGAACTGAAGTCTCAGAACACAGACCAGCGCAGTGGATAACAAACATATGTTCAAAGATTAAGAGATGAATAGAGCAAAATATGATCTCAAACCTGTAAACCCAACAGCTGGGCGAAGAAATTTGAGCCCAGATCTGCTATCACGACGTAGAAGGCAATACAGGTCCCCAACATCAAACCGATCATACTACAGGGGCAGAGAGAGAAGACGGGGGCAATCTGGATTACTATTAGTGTCTATGTTTTTAGAAATAAATCCACTTAATTATTATACATTTATGATAATTATATGTGGAGGATCAAGCCACAATTTACACTTCAAATACAGAATAATGTGAATTAATATATATAACACTTGCCTCAGCTCCACCACTGTCTTTCCTGGTTTCCCGTAAGCATGGAAAGCTGCAGAGACGAGAGCATCAGTGAGAACAACAACATGCGGACAAGTGTAACTTTCTGTTGTCATGATGGCCATCGCTGCTACTGCAAACTGTTGGTAATAAATACAAAAACAGCTAATTCGACACTATTTAAACTCACCCAGTCCAGCGTAGGTGCGTCTTTTGGTGCTGCTCGCTGTGTTGACCAGGAACATGCAAGACTTGTGGGTCATCCACGAACAGAAGAACAACAGGAGAGTTCCCAGCACTATCCCACACTATAAGGACAGGACACGTAAAACACACATAGAATAGTCCTGAAATATGAACATCTTACTTCATAATTTAAAGCTAAATAATGCCCTCTATGAAATCTTACAAGCACCCTTTTTTTGTTTGTTGGTGAAGTGACCTTGAATAAGTCGTGATAACTACTGCTACACTATCTTCAATGTATTGCAACAGCAGTCCAAATAGGAAACAGATTTTACAGTTTTCCATGAAGGTATATGGAAGGTTTTCAAGATAACAAATGAATAGATCGCTTATCTGTGTAAATATTATTATTGAGAATGTACACTACTGTTGAGTAACATGAGTGCTTAACAAATCAGTTTGTTTTAACAAATCAGTTTGTTGTATTTTTATTTGAGGGTAATTTAAGGGCCCAATACAAACAAATGTAGGATAATTGTTGGGAAGATATCAAAGAACTGCCCCACCCCATCTGTTCTTTAGTTCCTTACGTGCATTTATACTTAAAAATACTACAAATAACCATCATATAACACCGTAATTCTCCAACATTACTTTACTTGATGGAGGACATATAATAATATTTAAAGTACATTTAAAAAAAGGTCGCAGCAGCCCACCTGTTTGTAGCAGAAGGGCATGGTGAGCACACTGACTCCGACGATGCTGTTCACCACGTTCATGATTAAACCCCAGTTAGACGCCGTCATCCTGACCGCGTCTTGTTTCGTCCTCTCTTGGTGAGAAAACGTCAGACCGAACCACGGGTCCAAAGCGGGGACTCGGGACTACAGTTCCGTGTGTTTTTCTGGCTCTTCCGCCGACCAGTGACGTGGCGCTGCCAGAGCAAACACACGAGTCACTGCGAGTTAAACGGGTTTCTCGCTTGAATATTCAAATATCTATGTAAAGAAATACACCAGCACGGAGATTAAATACAAATAAAAAATGAATACCGGAGTGCCATAAAGACAATAGCCGTTAGCTAGAAAGCTGCAGTTAACCGTTAACGCTAGTAAGTCGCATTAGTTAGTTAACGTTAGCTAAACTAGGTTAACCTCGGCAAGCAACCCGTTTACGTCATCATAGATGGTTTCCTCACATCAAAAGGCCATTTATTGTTAACAAAAAAAAAGTGTGTGGAAGCGACAGGTTAACGGGAACTCTGTTCAAAACAAGTCGAACCTAGCTTTTTTTTTTCTTCTTTTTTTCCCTGAGCGCGTCTCCAGGAAGTCGAGATTCCAGTCGAGGAAGTGAGCGACAACACTGGCTGGCTCACCGCTGTAGAAACTCTCGGGCGCCCACTAGTGGACACTTTATGAACATACTATGATTTAAACTCCCGTTTTCTTTTTTCGCTTTACTTTTTCTTCCAGCAGCAATACACGTGGTTTTTAATTCCGGAGAAGTTAGACGTGCCTACTACAGTATATTTTACAGGGAAATATTTTTTTTCATCAGGGTTTGAAATACGAGCCAATGAACGCAGAGGTACTTTAATTTGCAATAACAGAAAGCATGTGATTGGTTTGCTGGCTGTGTATCTGGTGACCGTGGGAGTTTGTTTAACGCGGCAACTGTTTGAAAATTGTAAGCGGCAACTGTTTGAAAATTGTAAGCTAGTTGCTAAATAACAGACAAAAAAACCCTGGTTAAACTCCAGACCATTGTGCAGCACAAAAATACAACATATTGGCTCCCGAGCAAAGGCAGTAATTCAGATGTCTTGAACCCCTCCAGTATTCAACAGGACCCGAGCGTGACTGAGGCCGAGAACCACAACTGTTGCATCCCATCTCAACTCGAGGCCCAGTCTGACCCCGAAGCAGAGGCCACCAGGTAAGCAGCCACACTGTCACGTTTCAACCATAGTTTATTACCAACAAGTTCAACAGTTTATTCCGTATGCATGTAAGCCTTAAAAGCTGAGTTAAGATCTGAAAACTGTTTATTTATTTTAATTTGGAAAGCCATGCGGTTACACTCTAAAATTAAACACCACCCAGATAAGTTATCTATACTCACTCACTGTGGAAAATGAAGAGTAATCATTGTTCATATTGTTGTTGCAATCATGTGGCGTAAATCCTGTGTGAAAAAAAGTTATCTACAGGTTTTGATATTGTCATTAAGATTGTGTATTAACGACAATGTCACAACAACAAAAACAACAACCATGGTGTTATGACCAGGCACAGGAGCTCCTCCTCGTCATCTAACTCTTCCATAATTATGTTTTACAGCCAGGAAGTTACAATGGGCCTAATTATATATATATATATATATATATATATATATATATATATATACAAATATTATATTAATTAATATATAATTCATTAATTATATATATTATTAATTATTATCAATTAATCAAAGCCCTCCTGACAAAATCTCAGACAGGTTTATTTAAATATAATTGATAAAGGCCCAAAGTGATCAAAGTATCACAAAACAATGCGGAGGTTGAAAATATTATTTTAAATGTATGTCATTTAGGTTTTAATTTTGTGGTCCTTTGTGGGGAGTGGGGGGGGGGGTCTGAACTAGTCAGGAACAGCTGGATAAAACTACCTACGATAGAATAAGTTAATATAAAACAGTGTTTCCCCATGGTTTACAGCTTCGGGGGGAGGGGGGGGGGGAACCGACCGACCGACACAAACACTTGAAACATGTTGGTGTTCATTTATTTTCATGTCACCACAAAGGGTGCACGTTTTGTCACTGCAGTGGATTTTTCGGTGCTTTTCAAAGAAGAGTTCCAGAGCCTCTTGATAAGGAAAGTCAGAAACAGCTGGCCCATTAATTGAAATCCGCAGGCAGGCAGCAAGATGGTCTCCTTGCAGCCTGTTGCGGATGTTTGTCTTGACCTGCAAATACATAAACTGTTAGGCTTTAAAAGTGAAAGCTGATATCTTAGAATAGTGATAGCTTACACAGCAAATCCCATTGTAAAAAGTCTATATTACTCTGTTCATGGTGGAGAAGTCCCTCTCACAGTTTGCACTGCTGACTGGGACTGTGAGGGCAATGGCAGCCAGCAGCCGACTTGTTGGGTTAGGGTCAGCGACTTGTTCCATCTTCTCCACCGTGGGAGCGTTTAAAAAATGCAGATATAGCGGTTTGTTTTTCACGCGACATATTCAACGCTCTCTGCCGGCTAGTGGGAGTGTGCTCACTTGTGTGCGCAGACACGCTGGCATCGGAAATCTGCGGCGCGCGAGACGGAGAGCCGAGAAGTGTTAACGCGACACGTAGAGACAGAAATGACATGCTGTTGTGTAGAGACGATCAATAACAGACGGCTGTTTAGTTTGTTTAATAAAAGAACAAAGACGTGCTCTTAAAGAAAAGGGACCTTAAATTACTTCTGCTGTAATCTGGCGCGATAGAGAAAATTACAGGATGGCGGGCGGAGATTTCAGGGGGGCGGGCCGCCACCCTGATAGAATGGTGAGGGAAACACTGCACTTGTGTCGAGGTCCCACACGGGAAAATCAAACGGCATAACTTTTACTTTAGTTTTGACACATCACAGACAAGTCTGAGGAAGTCCTTGTAGACTGGGTGATGTGTCTAGGTAAGCTGTCGTTTTATAGCTCCAACCTAACACAAGTACTTTTGCTTTGTTTGAATTTTGTTGTGATTTTAAGCCAAACTATGATGTTTTATGTATTTAACATAACCAAGTAGTGGTGTTGCCTCTGGCACTCACAGCTTCCTCTCAGTCATTGGTTCAGACGTGTCTGTCTGCCTGTGCATGTAATCATCTGTTTTTGCAAGAATCTTGGGTTGAATGGCCAATTTATGCAATTAACAGCTAATTTAATTTCTTCAATCAAATTCATGCAGAGCAGTGTCAATCTTCAACTGTGGGGAAACTATGAATATTCATATATTTATATATGGGCAGATGCCCAATCCCATTGTCACAGAAGTAGGTACCTTAGTGTTTCCTAAAAACAGTCATACAAACGTAATTGTATTAAAAGTATTACTTTATTAAGTAATTACAAAATTAATTGAAATTAAAAAAAACATTCATAAGTACAAACTGCAACAATTTCATTTCCTTCCATAAACCAAGGTTTATGTTCATTGTGTCGACCAGTGTTCCCCAAACTAAGGCCCGTGGCCCGGATACGGCCCGCCTGCACATTTGGCCCGGCCCCCTGAACAATACCAGAGACGCATTATTATTATTTTTCAGTCTGGCCACGCAAATCCTAGACTAGTCGCTGTCAAATAGAACGTGTGAAGATCCCGGAAAGGGTTATTAATATTTGGTTATGTGTGGCTTTCTGGAAAACAATAAATGTTTACATTTAGGCAACGATCGTCACACATTTTCTGTTACAAACTGACCCCGGCCCCAATCAGAGAAGGGAAGAGTTATGTGGCCCTCACAGGAAAAAGTTTGGGGATCCCTGATGTAGACGGTTGCAGGTGCACGACGACTGAAGAGGCTTCAGCTTTGTCCCAAAAGAAAAGGGGAAATACAGAAATAGAGGCGCCGCCTCCTCTTCTAGTGGGTCACAGGTTCTCAATCTTTACATTGGCTTTAAGGATATTGTTGTGTATTATACATGTAACTCTCTGTTGTGTCGCTTGTTAATAAAGGTGGTGTTATTCTCCCTCTTCCTCTTCTCTCGATATGCGGCAAAATGAATGTTATACAAACTGAGACAACATCTCTGTGGTGTGTTTGATGTCGTTGAATATTGAAAGCAAACATTTTAAATTCAAACTTAAACTATAATTTATTTTCTGACTTTTAATGAGATACTCTTTTTTCTGACTTCTTTGACTTACTAAACTATTACTTTGATATTAATTAATTAATTTATGATGACTTGTTGATGCCTTTATATGGTGAACTTTACCACTATGACTTTTTAGGATGTACTATATTTGTTCTTTTCTTTTTTACATATATACTCTAACTTTTTTAGCACTTTTTCTCCCAACTATTCTATGGCTTTGTTATGACTTTCTTATTACTTTTTTTGCTGTATTGTATTATGAATTGTATGCAGCTCGCTCCGGCTCCTGTTCAGCCCTCCACTGGCCTTTAGTGGTCCCAAGTCCCCCTTGGCAGTGGTCCAGTGGGGTCCCCATGTGGTTTCCTGGCTGAATTACTGTTGCCAGAGTCCGGTACAGAGTTCGTGAACCTGGCGTAGCGTCTTCTGCTGCGAGTCTTCGCAGGAACAATGGACTTGGTGTACAGGCCTGACTCTGTGTAAAAGGGAATTAAAATGGTAAACATATATACATAGATGTACATACATACATATATACACACACATATAAGTATATATTTATATATACATTCATACATACATATATATGCACACACATAAGTAGGCTACATATATACATAAGTGACACCCTGGATATTTTAAGGGCAAATATTGTTATCAGAATTGTTATTGTATTGTGTTAGTACCTTGCCCCCATCATCCTTATTTCACCTCCTTATCCTGCTTTCACTTGAAGTAGCTGCAGGGCGATACTTGTGTTCGCCAGTAGGGGGCAGTAGCGGGTTTTCCATGACTGGCGCCGTAATTCTTGTATTAAACCAGGGGTCCCCAAACTTTTTCCTGAGAGGGCCACATAATGTTTCCCTTGTCTGCTGGAGGGCCAGCGGGGGGGGGGGGTACTAGTGAAAGTGTGCTCACCTGTGTGCCCGCATCGTAGCCACTCGCTGTGAGACAGAATTTAACGGTGCGCTCTGATCGCTCTTTTAATGAAGTATCGATACTAAAAATATGCTAAATCACATCGTTTTTAATGTACGGGTACTTTGTTAGTATCGCTACACCGTGCAGCGTGACAGCAGCAGATGTAGCGGACTAACATTCAAGCTAACCTAACTTCCCAAACGATGTCGACATCTGAACGCTGATTGGCCGAGACGCGACACGTCCCATCAAAGATGTTTTATTGCGAAGAGCACCACTTCACATTTTCTCCGCGTCTCACTGCAATCTCAACGGCAGCGGGCCAGGTGAACAAAATAATAAATCGGAACGCGTCTCTGGTATTGTTCAGGGGGCCGGTCCAAATGTGGAAGCGGGCCGGATCCGGCCGCTGGCCGTAGTTTGGGGACCACTGTCTTAAACAAACATGTTAGACCAGCATATCACAGACAGTAACCAGCTATTAATGTAAGTCTTGGTGTTTACCGGTGAGAAACATACACAAGTGCCATATATATAGTAATGTTATGTTCGCTCGCTTCGGCGGTGCTATATTTTGATAGTTATTAAGTGTGTAGTAGTTAAGGAGAAGACAGTTAATTAAGGATAGCGCCGTTTAGCTAGCGGATGCTAATCGCGAGCTAGCGTTTTAGCACCATTGTGGCATCAGTAACCTGCCTGAGAATTACATTGTTCCATGAAAGATTAGATCGTTACATGTTGTGTCCCCTGACAGATATAAACAGTCGTATGTACACGCATAAGTACTTATATACATACACAACATGTACATACATACATATAAGCAGGTTTCCTAGTGGAAGTCACGTGTCAGTGCCTTCGATCTCCGCGGCCTTGTCCGTCACCATGGAAACATTGTCACATGACATGTAAGCGCTTTGGTTCTGTGCTGTGACGTCACTAGTGACATCACGGAGCACCGAACCAGAGTCTATAAGTAGAAGTGATTTCCAGCAAAGCAGCAGGGATTTGTGAATCCCACAGGAGCGGTGGGCGATAGGCGATTCAGAATCGCCTACATGGGAGGAGCGATTCATAGGCGAGTATGATTATGAATCGCCGACCTCCCCAACGGGGTGGGACGGTTTGGCGAGAATCACCTTGTGTGATTACTCCTACACCCCATCCCGGGGTGGGTTTGGTTCTGTGGGATTCACAAATGGGGCCCTTATTTAACCCCTTAGTTTAGTTTAGTTTAGTTTATTTCGATCAGCTAGTGAGAGTGTGCTCACCCGTGTGCGCGGATGTGTCTGCGCGCATCACGGCAGAGCTTCGATGCCGGCGAGCCGAGAAGTGTTGAGGGGGGGGGGGGGGGGTGACGTCAATAGTAGGTAGACGAAAATTACAGGGTGGCGGGCGGAGATGTTATAATGGTAGGGGAAACACTGTAAAATATAACAGTCACATGAACCGTTTTTCTGCGTTATGAGTGTTTTTGCTTTTGATACTTTATCGTTGCTTAAAATACTTCTGAGCTTTTTCTTGAGTAGGATATTGAATGAAGGACTTTTACATGTAATTAAATATGTCTAAAACACATGTTGCGTTGCTATTTTTACTCGACTAAAGGACCTTTACAAGTCCACCGACGAGCTCTGTAATCATAACAATACCAACAGACTTGCATGAATCCTGTTTTTCCAGATGCCACAGCGATTCCCTTCAGGAAAGGGAAACAGGCAACAGAGGGATGGGAGGTGGTGTGGTGGTGAGGGGGGGGGGGGAATCGTAGATGAGAACATACTCTGGCGCGAACATCTGAAATGTTGTATTTGGGTTTATTTCAGTCAGTCTCAGGCGCTTGTCCGGTGCCCTCTCCCATAGACCACTATTGTGTTGTTTGACCAGGAAAGAGAATAATGAGAAAGGGTTTGGAAGAGGGGGGGGGCAGGGGAGGGGGGGCTTGACCTGGGAGCTTTCCCTGAGCCGGGTGTGCTTTCCCCCGGGGACGAAGGATTTTCAGAAGCAGAGACGTGGTGAAGCTTTGAGAGACGGACAGGAGGGAATTTTGAATCGCGTAGACGGGTGTGCATATGCGTGTGTGTTTGTGTGCACATGTGTGTGTGCCTTTGTGGCATGATTGTGCAAAGTCCTGTCGGACAAATCTGTACATTCTTTCAGTGATATGTCGTCATTTTGTATCTTGCATATTCACACAGTTTCTATTCTTATAGCATCCATTGTCTCACTCACTTATTTAACATTTAACCCTCCCAGTCTCCGTTTTCAAAGCCCTGCCTTCTCCCCCGAAATGATATAAATAATGTTTATTGTCATTACGTGTGCATGCCTATGAGTGTGTGTGCATGCATATGTGTTCGATCAGAGAGGTTAAGACAGGAAAACCCTGGCCATTGTGCAGCAGTGACCCCTCAAAATCAATGTGACAGACCGGCTGATTGGCTGGAGGGTCCTGTCTCTCTGCACCTAATCCCTCAAGGTAGACCCTCAGCCAGGCCTGCTGCGCTCGTAAGTGTGTGTGTGCATGTGTGTGTGCGTATGTGTGTGTGTGTGTGTGGATGTATCTCTGCTTGTATGTGTGTCTTTCTGCACCTAATCCCTCAAGATAGACCAAAGGCCATGGGACGGGGTATTAGTGCAGTTACAGGGGGTCAGGCCAGCATGTGTGTGTGGGTGAGAGAGAGAGAGAGAGAGAGAGCTCTAGTGTGAGCTCTACTCCACAGTAGTCCAATTAGGCTGCAGAGTACCTATGTATTTCTATGGGACTCAGCCATGTGTGGAGGTAGTAGTGGGTTTTAGGGTGGGGTAGTCGAGGGCACATTTTAGGGCAGATTTGGACGAATCACCCAGTCGGGGCGAAATTAGACGCAGGCATCTGGATTTGACCTCGGGCCCTCAGCGCGACCCCGGGTTACTCTGGGGTCGCGGGCCACAAAGCAGAGCGCTGACCCCACACAGGTCAAGCATGCGGGCGGCTGAAAGGACGCCTTTGTGGCGGCCTGGCATGCTCACTATTTCCCATGAGCACCAGGGGACCGTGTCTGCCCAGGAAACTGAATCGGAGAGCGGGCCAGACAAGGTGTGTGTGTGTGTGCGCGTGTGCGTGTGTGTGTGTGTGTGTGTGTGGATGGAAACCACAATTGATTTTTGTTTATGTTTCTGCTTGTTTGCTTTCTGATTATCACTGACTGAAGGTCACAGTTTAGCCTGATTTTTATTTATTACTTGCTACGTGTTTATTTTTGGAGGCCACAAATCTGTCAGGTAAAAAAAAAAAAAACCTTTACAACTGCAATTCATGTTGACAGATTAAATACTCCTCGCTTAAAAAAACAATTATCCCCTCTCAAATCCAATCCCGCCGTCCTCAGCGCCTGAGAAAGTTGACGTTTCGGACATGATTTTGCACTCGCGCTTATGTTTGTGTGCCAGTGAGAGAGAGATGTGGCGGAGAGCTCTGGGTGCCTGTGGTCGTTCGCTTGTGTACATCTGTTAGCGCCTCCTTAATGAGGGCATGCACGCTGCCTCCAGTCCTGTGTGTGGCCCTCGGAGAGGGAGAGAGAAGCCCTCTGCTCCAGTAATCACATTTAATTACGCGGCGGCATTAGACGGGCTATGAATGGGGTTTTTAGGCAGGCCTCTCACACAGAAATTGGCCGCATCCAGCTGAACATTGCCCACCTTTGTCCATGCCCGTCCCCAATATTCTATTAACACTTTGTCATTTGACCATCGAGCGGAGCACCACGCTCCAGCGCTAACAACTGCTGGACTAATGCCCGCACATTAAAAAAAAAACTGGAAGGCGGAGGGAACAATGGAGGTTTTCTTGGCTGAGCGCCTGCGTCTGCCCCGTTAATGAAGCAAATGGACCAAATGGACCACACGGACCACACGGACCACACCGAGCCGAGCGGATAGAGGGTGGAGACGGGTGGAGTCTCAAGGAAGAAATACCGTCGGGTCTGTTGATCTCAGGTTTTAAGAGACACATTCGGGGTGTTTCTTTTGGAGAGAAGAAGTGGAATTTACTTTGTTAATCTCTGGGGGGGGGGGGAGGGGGTCTTGCTCTGTGAAATCAATTTGGAAGCAGAACGTTTTGTAAGATGACGTGGGATTTTGTGCTTGAGGGAGGGATGGAGAATGAGAGAGAGAGGGAGAGAGGGAGGGAGGGAGGGAGAAAGATAGAGAGGGAGGGAGAAGGAGAGGGAGGGAGAGAGAGAAAGAGATAGGGAGAGAGCAGGAGAGAGAGAGAGCAGGAGAGAGGGAGAGATAGAGAGAAAGAGAGGGAGGAAGAGAGAGCGAGAGAGAGAAAGAAGGAGAGAGGGAGAGAGAGAGAGGCCAAGTCGCCATCTGCACCGCTAAGTTCTGTATGCGTGCATGTGCAATGCGTGTGTATGTGTGTGTGTGTGTGTGTGTCTAAGTGTTGATATGGACATGAATCACGATGTTTAGATGCAGGTAGATGTTTCCGTTCCCGCTCTGATCACCTGGCTGAGTGTCAACTGGCGTAAACATCCCAAAACTAAACATGTGACTGTGGCATGAAAACATTCAAAGTGCTTTTTTTTCTTTTTTACCGTATTAAGGCTTGAAAATGACCCCCAAAGCATGCTGGGTACATTTTGTATTTTTGTTGCTGTATTTGCTATTGCACACAGTAACACAGAGTAACACGCTGTTTGGGTTTAATTCTTGTCATGTGAATCCAAAGTTTCAGCGCGATATGATATTATATTAAATATGACGCAATTTGATTCAAATTATATTATTTTATATAACTATTGAACACAATCAGTTACATTTATATAAACTCACAAGAGGCAACAGAAATGTTATTTGACACTTTTATTACTGGAGAAAGGAGGAAGGAGGACGGAGGAAGGAGGAAGGAGGACAGGGATGGACATGTGGAGTGGGACATTTATAAAAATAAAGGTGCGTTTTAAAGATGACAATATGTATCGATGTTATTGATCACTACATCCTCACAGATAGATGAATCGCTACTCCGCTATTTAATTCCTCTTTTTTTTTGTCTTTGTTTCAGGGGAAAAAATATTTTCTTGACTTACTCACTCACACTTACACACACCCTCTCTCATACACACACATCATACTCTTTCTCTCTCTCTCTCACACACACACACACACACACACACACACTGTGTCTGAGATAACGCCCAAATTGACCATAAATCCAGAATGTTTTTAAGAGGCCAGACTCGTAAAGAGAAAAAGTGACAGAGCAGCACTGATGGGTCAATACGGCCCATCCTACCACACACATTCTCTCTCTCTCTCTCCCTCCCCTCCCCCTCTCTGAGATGTCAGATACAATACATATACACACACACACACACACACACATGCAGTGTTACATTTGCATGAGAACACTCGATCACATTCATACATGCATATTCTATACATATCTTACGCACATTACAGCTCATGATGTACAGTATGTGGGGACTTGCACGAGTGTGTATTAACACACACATACACACACAGAGGGCCGGAGTGTATAGTGAATGGTGTGTTTGACTGGAACAGAATGACTGCGGGGATTCATGCTGGCTTTCCTCTATTAAACTCTGCAATAAGGCTCACTGTGTATGGGAGTGCTGACGGCCTTGCCCGCCTGGATGATCTACAGCCCGTGTGTGTGTGTGTGTGTGTGTGTGTGTGTGTGTGTGCATGCATGCTAAACCCCTCTACCTGTTCCCAGTGATCTATAGCTCCAGGGGATTTTATATACCCATAATATAGGAAACATTTGTGTGCATTTGTGTGTGTTTAAATCAATGTTTGCGGCGTCGCTTTTTTCCGCTAAAGGTTTTTGGAGGTTTGGCAAACACGGAGGGAGGGAATTCCTTCGGATTCGGGCCCGAGACAGAGGAGGGTCTCACCGGTGGCTCCAGGCCGTGATAATTTACAGCGCGCGAGCGTGCTGCGAACTGAAGGGGGGGGGGGGCCTCAGTGAAGTGGTGGCAGCGAGGCCGGGCCCCCGTGTACATCTCTCCAGGAGAGAGATGGTGTTACCCCAGGTCCCTCCGCCGGCTCCTCCACCTCTCTCCTCTCTCGCTGTGTGTGGCGTCTGCGGCTGCCACCAGAAATAAAACAGGCCTTTTATTGAAAGCGCTGCTTGGCATTGGCTCTCTGGTGCCAGCGGCATCATTAAGACTTTAGGAGTGGCACTTAGCACATGGACGGCCGGGTCCTTATACCCCAATGCATGTTGGGATTAGTTAGTTTAAAAAAAATGTGTTTTATTTCTTTCGCTGATTTATTACGTATGCCGGAATAGACGGCAGCCCCGAACGGCCTCGACCAACCACAGTGAGCCTTGTGTGATACTCGTATTAAATATGCGTTTCTTAAAGTGCACTTAAAGTGCTCCGTGCTCAGAAATGAGAGGATTTAAAAAGAAAAAATGATATCCCAACCGCAAAAAGGATTACATAGAGGAGACATGAGAAGAAGCAAACAGCAGTTTGACGTTGAAGGAGTGAGTCTGGAGGAGAGTCTGACGGCCGGACCGGTTCCCACATTTGCTTTTCGACTCTTTTGACCGTTTCCCAAAAAAAATCCTGCAAAAGGAGTTTCCTGGAAGTGAAACTCTGAGATGTTCTCACAGTCCCTCGTGAGTCGTGTGTGCGTCGTGCCACATGGAGGCGCAGATGAGATGTTCAAAAGGTGATTTTTACAAACAAAACTGAATCGGTTGGTTTGATTTTTTTTGCCAAGAATCCACAAGTTTTTTGGATTATGTTCAATGCCCCATGTTTTTGATTTGTGATTCAAGCTCGGTGTTTAAAAAGGGTTTGTTCACGTACATTACAGGCGAAATTAGCCATGCAGCTTTTTATTATTTATTATTATTATTTTATTTATTTCCTCAAGTTTTAAGTCTGTCAGGTTTTTGCTTTGAAAATTCTTAAATTCAAAGTTATGTGTATGTTCAATGTGGTAATAAGTTATATCCCATTCACCATCATGGCGGTGGAAGAAGACCTGATTAAATGAAACTATATATATATATTATATATATATATATATGTGTGTGTATGTGTGTATATATATATATGTGTGTATATATATTTAAATGTATACACATATATATACATATATTTATTTATATGTGTGTGTGTGTGTATATGTAGATTTTTAAGGAAATAAATCACAATTAATCCCATATCTTTGAATACACATTAATATCTCGCCTCATAACGTCACAGCAAGACAGCAAAAAGTGGACAGATGCAAATATTAACGTACAACTCTTGTTTTTCTCATCTTTCTTACGTGTATGTGCGTGTGTGTGTGTGTGTTTGTTGATGCAAACACAGCAGATTCCCCGAATAAACAGGAAATATATCTTCAATCCCAAGACATGCTCAGGCACTTGTCAGCACAAATTATGGCCCCATGCTCATAGTTATGGATGTTAAATCAGTACAGCAACACACACACACACACACACACATATATATATATACATATACATACATATATACATACAAACACAGACCTTAAATTACAGGCCAGAAGCTTGTTTAACTCTTCCCAGTCTTCTTCATAGTTTTCCACATTCCTCCCAAAGTCTCCCCCCCCCCCCCCCCCTTGAAGGATATACTATCCTTTTTCCCCTCTCTCCCTTTTTCACAAGCCTTCCCCGCCTCTCTACTTGTTCTCCCTTCCTCCTCACCGTTCAGCTGTGTGATTCCCTCTCCGGAGGACACCGTCGATCTCTCCCTTTCCGGCACGTTTGGGAAGCACCGGGCGGCCGAGGGGAGAAGGACGAAGAGGACACAGTGAACCGGAGACAGAAAACATATAAGAAGCAGAAAGAGATAGCTTAAAAGGGGTAAAGAAGAAGAATAAAAAGAAGAGGAGGAGGAAGACACAGGCTTTCCTCGTGATCGCATCATAAAAAACATATAAGAAGCAGAAAGAGATAGCTTAAAAGGGGTAAAGAAGAAGAAGAGGAAGAGGAGGAAGATACAGGGTTTCTTCGTGATCGCATCATCTGCCCCTCTTGACAAGAGAGCACCTATTTTACTAAAGCCCACACATTATGTCCTTTTATTTATTTTCCTCCATTTAGCTTCTGCCAAGTAGTCCAAAAACATAAACCTCAGTCTATGTGTGTGTGTGTGTTCTTTATTTATTTGATGATCCTCGACTCCAAACCGGCCACAAGGCAAAAAAGACGATGCGCATATAGGCGAAGAGATATTCTTTCAACATGTGGGCACGTTTATATCTGACCTGGCTTCAATCCTCCCCCAGGCCATGCTACACACACACACACACACACACACACACACACAGAGAGACCCCTGCTCTGGTCAGCAGTCCTCTCCCGGCTGCGATGGAGCTGACCCTCCTCCATCCTGAGGCTGAGCGCGGTGACCGAGGCGCCGCTCCTCCTCCTCTCCTCCGAGTTCCCCCGCTGACCTTTACAAAGAGTTTCATTGCTACCAGACGGCAGACGAACCGCGGATCAGCGTCCCGGAAAATCAGGCCCGGAAGATTCTTCATGGACTCCCCTCTGATGTTTGTTCATCGTGACGTTCTTCCTCGAAAGATCAAATGTGTTCCAAGAGCTTTCCCATTTTCTCAGTTATTTATACATATTTCTTTAATCCACCAACTTCCCAGACCACTTGCAGTGCTGATATTACTACTTTGACTAAACTTGTTATAATAGCAAAATGTGGAATATCATAAGTGTCAGTAATTATTTTTTTAGTACATTTAGAATAAATAATGTTGACTGAATGAATGCTGTTAAACAGCCGTAATGTTTAATGATAATGCCGTTTTAAAGGTTTTATTGACCCTTTAATCTTAGAGCATATCTGGATTTTACAAAGACTTCCCGAGTAAATTCCCCCAATGCAACCAGACACCAATAAGGAAGTCTGTAAAATCTTGTAATTATTTAGTTTTTGAATTTTTAATTTAACTGTTATTTTTGCTGAAGGAGATCTTAATCCAGAAAATGATGGTGTAGAAATGAAGTATTATTTATTTATTTATTTTATTTGTGGCCAAAACATAGTAGAATTGGCATGTATATATATATATATTATATATTGAGATATATATTATTATATATTACATATATATATATATATATTATATACTACAGATGTATTAGGTAATATATGATATCATATATTGTAATATATATATTGCATATATATTATATATTATATTTGATATTATATATTACATATATATTATATTAGATATATATATATATAGGTTGTTTTTTTAAATACCGCCTTTGTTTATAACAAGTTATAAAGTTACCTTATTTTCAAAAACTCCTGAGATATCTCAGACAAATTTGGCACTGTCTTCCTTACTGTTCAAGAACAGAACAGATCTATTGATAAGGAGATTTCGAGAGCCAAACATGTCCGTTTTCTGTGGTATTTTATTGTAGTTACTAGTTTCTACAACGTGTGTGATGCTGGATCACATGACAGCCGTGCAGCGGCTCACTTCTCAGACTCTCCACCTTGTGAAACAGCTTCCTGTGCGTGACACGATCTTCCTGCTCTCGCACCGCGCTCGTTTTCTCTTTGCAAAAAAGCTGAAATGAAACTCACGAGGAGGCCGATCACAAGACGGAGCAGCGCGTGTGTCTGCTGACAGTTTACGCTGACGGACGCCGCCTTTTAGTCAGGGGCCTCTGAGCCTCCTGATTTGTAATTTTTGTGTGTCTTTTTTTTCTCCAGTCACTCCTTGCCTCATCGCCTAACGTCACACACATGACGATGTATCATT
The DNA here is from genome assembly GCF_029220125.1 of Pseudoliparis swirei. Taxonomy (NCBI): domain Eukaryota; kingdom Metazoa; phylum Chordata; class Actinopteri; order Perciformes; family Liparidae; genus Pseudoliparis; species Pseudoliparis swirei. The sequence goes on from NC_079400.1 coordinate 16,791,445, forward strand.
ACTTAAAGCCCACTGACCTCCACACCTCCCAATCATTAACATACCAACCTCCTTTAAAAAAAAGTGTCATGTGCTCTCTCCCTACACACACACACACACACACACACACACACACACACACACACACACACACACACACACACACACACACACACACACACAAACACAGCCATGTACCAGAGGCTAACATCTGTAAGGCATTTGTACAGTGAGATGATACCCAATAATAAATAATGTGAACATTTGAAACTAATTTCAGTCCTTCTCAGGGTGACCCCCCCCCCCCCCCCCCCAAACAAGGTCAGGGAATTGTGTGTGTTGTAGGAAGGCTTTACAGTGTATCCGAGTATTATCTATTTAAAAAAAACTCTCTCCTTCAAATCTCACATCCCCCTGCTGACTTTTAATCATACGAATCCTTTAATTGGTTCAGTTAATCAGATTCAGCTGATCCGGGATCAGAGAGTGTGGTTCGGTGTGCGGCCACTAGAGGGGGCTGTGGCTCGTCCTTTTGAGTCTCGTCCTGTCGCCTCCCACAACACAAAGCCAGCTGATCCCGCTGGTCACAGGTCAGCAGAAAGCCCTCAAAAGTCACCGGCGTTCCAGTTGAGCTGATTCAGAATCCAACACACAAAAAGCTGCAGCGGAGAGCCCGAAAGTTTAGGATGTGGCTCCTCATCTGTCCCTTCTCCTCCCGACCTTTGACCTCCACCTCTTCCTCCTTTTCTCTCTCTCTCTCTCAGGACGGCCTGTGTGGCATATTTAGTTGTTGTCATGGCAGCAAACTGTTTGTTTGAGACCGTGACGGGATTATCTGTTATGTCACCTGACCTGACCTCGCTCTGAACCCGCGCTGTCGTCGTGTGATGTCATCTCGAACAAGACACCTTAAAGGGTGTGTGTGTCTGTGTGTGTGTGTGTTGCCTTTTTATGAAGGTGAAGATGAGCGAGAAAGGGAGGGAGAGGTGGCATGTGACGTGTTTGTCAGCTACGGGGGAGGAAAGGGGGAGAAGGGGGGGGGGAGTCAATCTGACCCTGTGACACACACAGCCACATAAACACACACATATGGGCAAATGCAGCACACCTTCACATCTGGTTTGGCCATTGGGCCCATTCTCAATTGACGTGCCCTTCCTCCAACACACAGACACACACACACACACACATTAATTCTCCCTGTAGTGCTGCTCCTCACTCCTTTCACTATCACTGGCAGAGTAAACCCACCATGTGAGAATGATGAATGGGCTATCCTGCACCGGAAGCACATGTTAGAAAACCCCTACAACCTCGGCCTGCTACACACACACACACACACACAGCATGCTTTCTCTGACACTCTCGTCCACTATCCTCTCTGCTGTTGACTTCATAAGCCTCCTTCCTTCCTGGTCGCCACATCTGCCCTTCCTACACACTCATATCCCCCCCCCCCCCCACCTAAGATCCTTGTGTGTGTGTTTGGCTAATACAGAGGGTGTAGTGTCTTGTCGATGGTGTCCATTGTCGTATACACACCTGCAGGTCCTGGGCTAGTGTTGATTGTGTGCTTTTGTGAGTAGATGTATTTTAAGTACACTCGATGGTTGTGTGTGTGTGTGTGTGTGTGTGTGTTGCGTATGTGTGTGGGTGTGCGTGGGTGTGTGTGTTTACGTGTTTCACAAGCAGAAGCCACAAATTCAGAGATTTAAATTCTTTATTAAAAATGTTACGCATTGATTTGAAAGAAGAGAAACACACACACACATGCACACACACACACACACCATGATCCAGGCGCCAGTATTCCAGTTTAGCATTGCAAATGACACATTTCATCCATCTCTTCTGCAGCTAGAGACATCACATGTATAGTTGACCTGAGGGAGTCTAAAAATTAGCCAGGGGAAATGTTGAAACTCCAGGTGGTCCGCAACCAATTAAATAAAGCATCACACACACACACACACACACACGATTGAGAGAGAGAAGCCATCTTAGATGCAGGTTAGAGAGAAAAAGAGAGACAGGAATTGTTTTTTTCCACAATGTTGGGGGGGGGGGGAGGAGAAACAAGTTTCATTTGCTGTCAAAACATTTGTAGTGGAATTAAACATATGGATGCCACAGGCAAAGTGAGGGTTGGAATATATTAGAGCTGCACGATGTTACACTAACCCTCCAGTATCTTACACCGCTCCGAGAGATTAATGGAATAAAGAGGAGGGGGAGGTAGAGGGGGGAGTGAGAGTGAGTCTGTCTGTCTGTCTTTCTCAGGTCACTGCAAAAATCTATATTTTTCCACCATACACCCTTGTTGTCGAGCCGTACACACACATGCACACACACACACACACACACACACATCAAAACCTAAATATCTCCTGCCCCGACTTGCAATCTGAAATCTACGTTAATTAGACACGTCCGTTTAAAATTGTAATATTTTATTTATTCATGAAATCTTCTCCGGAGGTTTTCCCCCATTTGTATTGAGAAGAAAACACTCTGAGTGTAAGTGCCATTCCTCTACAGATAATATTCTGCATCCGGTTCCAACACGTTTCCATCACCATGTCTGTTAAATTGTTTTTTTCTCTCTCTTTTATTTTTATTTTAAAGAAGCCCAGGGAGCATAATACTGCATCGATTTCTGTGCTCTATTACATTAGTTGTTTCAGCACAGCGGGGTAATTGGGAAAGGCTTGTATGAGTAAATTTCAGTGCAGAGAGAGAGAGAGAGAGAGAGAGAGAAAAGGAATGTGCAGATACGTTCACAAATGAATAGTGGGCTTGTTGTTTTATGCCCTCAGAACGGAGAGAATTGAACTATGCGTTGATCGTCTCAGAGGGAATAGAGCCTGATGGGAGGGGGAACTCACAGGGTACATGCAGACTCTGGTTAGAGTTAGAATGGAGAAGAGATTTTAAAAAAATACTTCTAATATACAACAAAAATAAATCCTCATTGTGGTTTTCACCTCTCCTTTAGGGGGCGGGGCTTCTAGGTTCATATGAGTGTGATACCACTTACTGCCATATTTGCTGTGAATGTGCACTCATAAAAAAAGAGTTTCAGCGGTTTTGGACCCTCGACGTGTATTTACACACTCACCAGGCGACTGGCTGGAAACACATTATTGTAAATTAATGTAGATATAGTTTGGCTATGACGTACCACTGCAGTTATTATTATTTATATTTGTTACATGTTACATTCATTATTGTTTTTGTCTTTCTTCTTCTTCATATGTAACTCTGGAGGTTTTGTAACGAACAGAGTGGGAATGACATTTAGCCTGAAAATGAGGCGAAATTGTAATTTAAAAAAACCTCTTCACTTTTATCCAATGATTAAAAAGTTAAATCTATTAATTAAAATGCGCTGAATGAGAAATGGCTGTGTACAATAATAGATGTATACAGTTTTTTTCCCCCTTTGTGATTTTTAATGAACAAAATAAGGAAAACAATACAAATATAGAATTACACAAAAGTCACTAACCCTTGTCAAATCTAAAGATATATAAGTCTATAAAAGTGAGGATAGCTTTACTCTCATGCTAAGTAACATAAACACTCACAATACTTGAATTACACGAACACAAACAGCCTCCTGGAGCGAGATTAACCCGAAAATAATTAAAATGTCACTATGTATATGTCTTTAATCTCCTCTTTATCATTTGAATGAAATTATATGGTTTGACGGTTCAACGTTCACTTGTCTTGAAATCTCCCCTCACAACTCTCACGGTTTAAAAGCAGATACATAATCGTGAATGTCTTTCAAAGGGTTTAAGAAGAATGTTTAAAAAAGAAAAGAAAAGAAGAGGTAGAGGGGTTTAGTTCTCCCTTCTCCGGAGGCTGCAGGTAAAGCCAGCCCCCCCCCCTTTCCATCCCCCCTCCTCAGTTTGTAATTATTGTTTACACTCTTTACTGCTAAACCATCTCTTTTTTGTGTGTGCCATGTACTAATTTCACGCTAGACGGTCACAAAATTATTCAGCATTCTCGCAATATGTGAACGTCGTGGATACATTTTGTATTTTCTCTCCAATTTAACAGCACGTCGTGGTTTTGACCGTAAAAAAAATATATTGCTAAATTTGTATTGAGCAGGAATTTCCCTCCCAAAAAAGGGCGCAGACATGACAGTTGCCCCCTCCTGTATACTAAAATTTGGTAAACGTGGGCCCTGTGCATATGTTAACATAACGATGTACCATCAGACTTGCACCATTATTGCAATTTCAGGGGTCCGACCGTGTGAGAACGACGGCCAATTTATCATTCATTGCGCTAAATCACAGCGGAGACTGCATTTAATTGAGTTTGTATTGTATTTCCTAGCTGGGTGCCTTCTCCCATAGGGCGGGGGGATTCTCTCTCTCAGGCCATCTCGGATTCCCGGTGCATTGGTGGCAGGGAGGGGAGGTTAAAGGGGCGAGGACCCCTCGACCCCTCCACCCCTCCTCCGCCTGTCTTACCAATCAACTGGTAGCGAACATTGACGTTTTTCATGTAAAGTAGAGCCACGACAGGCGGCTGCAGATATAGTGTCTTTTATAAAGTGGTTATTGGTATGAAAAGGCGTTTAAGTATTTAAGTAAAGAAAAAGGGGAGGGGGACGTAAACACAACCTCTATTCTTAAACCAGGAAGTTAATTGTGTCTTCAGAGAAGCAGCAACTTGCGCCGTGTTCACGGAGTTGAAATAAACGTGGGAGAAAGCAGGTTTACCTCTGCGCGTGCGCGTGAGTTTATGGAAGCAAGACACGTTGCACACCTGAGCCCCCCTTTACAGTCCGCTTCACAGGACCCTCCATTTGCGTCCTTTTAGTGCGCGCGAGCCCGTTACGGAGGCGTGGCCGGTCCCAGTAATTCAACGTTTGACTCCCCCGGTTTGAGGCGACTGTTTGTGGCCTCGCACGGACACTTCCCAGCATGCTCCGCTGCTGTGGCCCGCTAAAAACCTGTTGACAGGAACGTCTGAGGGCGGTTTTATCATATTTATAAATTTAAATCTATTTGCACTCTATTTATATTCAATAGAAGTTATCAACGGCGAGCTTTCTTTCAGGTTTGCATAGATTACGCTCGTGAACATGCGCGCGCAAACACACACGCGCACAGAGCTCGTTTGTCTGGTTTTTAAATAATTCAGGTATAGAGCTATAACAATTACACATGCACAGAAGACACACTCGCACGCACCGGGGTTGTTTCATAAGCAAATAAGATACAACTGAAAATATTTGCTCTTTTACTTAATTTAATAAATAATCCTGATGACACACAGACACGAAAACACCGAGCATTTCACACAGGCACAGACCCGGACAGCTTTGAGGGAATAAACTGCAAAATGGACAAACCCGTTGTATAAACATTTTATTTGAACAGTTTACTAAATAAATATGGAAAGGACAAAAAAAGTTCTGCACGTAGACAGCTGTCAAAACTTCATTCTGATTGAATGTTTCAGCTAATATTTAGTTTAGAACATTTAAACTGTGACTGAAAATCAAAACGATAACATTATCAATTAAATAAATTAAATAATGAATTTATTATGTCATATTTATTTACATGTGTTGTTGATTGATATTGACTTAATTGCATTAGGTTATATCTGGAACCTTTTTTTCCAATGCAAAATTATTTTTATTTGAATGCTATTTTGCAATATATATATATATAGTTATTATTATTTATGCATCAAAATGCGATTAATTCATATGTATTTATTACATTTCTTATTCCAATACTAGTATTGAGAATAACGTTTGGTTAGTTCTCGTCAATCTGCGTGTTAAATATAAATGTAAAGTATTAATATTAATACTATTGATATTTATTATAGTATTAACATTATTATTCGCGTATAGTTGGACGACATGTCAACCGTGGTAAAGTCTGCAGCTTTAAGTATTTAACACACGTTAATACAAAACAGAAGTGGTCGTGCTGTACGTTAATATCCCGGTTAATATCCTGAGTCTGCGTCTTGTTATTGTTATTATTGCTATTATTGCCTCATCGTGCCGCCACAGAAAAGCTGCAGTCACTTTGAATTAACTTCACCAACACGTTAACCCCTCACTGCACCAAACGCGCGCGCGTTAGTGTGTGGGGGGGGCTTTGGATATTTAAACACACCCTAAAATACAAAGTGTTATCGTGGTTTCCAATAATGACAACATTATCAAAATAAAAACGCGCCTGTGTTTGACGGTGAAACAACAGAACGGACAAAAGAAACCAGAACGAGGCCTTTTGTCCAAAATGTTTAAACCGAATTACGAAAACGGCGAATAAGATAATAAGGATAATATGTTTGCATTTTAATGAGCTGCTGTTGTGCTTTCTGTGACGATTAGGAGAACTAAAAGCGTGTTCTTCAAAGTGAGCAGACAAGACCTCCGTATGTAATTATGTAAAGTGGGCCTGCAGACTGCAGCCAGCCTGTAATTTCACATCTTTTTTTCTAAAGCTTTTTAAAAGAGACGATTCAACGTCAACCCGGGCGACAAGAAACAAGTGAAATACCTTTTAAAGATCCTTAAAATCGGTTGAAATCACACTCAATGTGTATTAAACGGTTCTCCCACTGGTGCCACATTCTCTACGGTTGTTTGTGTCAATCGGTTTTGGTATTTGTCACTAAAATCAGTATAATTTTAATTTATTAAATCTAATTTTACATTTGCAGACTCTGTATTTTAACCATAGCCTACAATATTTTACATTGTGGGTAAAAAAACTAACTAAAATGTCAGATTTTATAGGACCTCTGGACACACACACACACTCATTCTCCCTCACACACACGTACACACACACAAAGGATCCCAACATGGCGAATGTGGCTCGCCCACCCCGTCAATCGATTTTTTAGGTTTTTATTGGATTGAGTTTTTCACGACTCAAACGCACCATCGCCTTGTTTCAACCAGATTTAAAATAAAAGGGGAAACAATTCAGAAAGGCTAAAGTAGTTAAAATGAATACGTCCAATCTTAAATTTAAATTAAGTTATATTTCTACAGAGGGAAATATCGTCTATTAGCATCTATATTGTTTTATTATTAATTTATATAAATTGTATAGGTAGTTTTTTATTTTGGATAGTTATTAACCTGTTATAAATTGTATCTACAAATGTAGCATATTACACAATTAATACGATTTTATTTAGATTTTCTAGTCAAATATATTACAACTAAATAAAGAACACACAATAACAACAACAACAACAACAACACTGTCCTACTAACCTATACAGCTGGGCCACGTGTTAAAGATGCCAAATACAAAATAATCAGAAAATGTCTCACCTTTGTAACAAAACAAAAAAAATCTATATATAACAAATAAAAATAGAGGGCCCGTTTCGTCCAGTCTTCCGTCCTCCGTGTTCTCCTCGTTCTCGGCAGTGTAACTCGAGCCGGCCGCACGGCTGCAGCTAAATAAATCTCATACGCAAAAGAAGGCTTTTGAAAAATGGCGCCGTGCAACAAACGCCTCCCTGTCAGCGTGGAGGGGGAGGAGGAGGAGGAGGTGTGGGGGGAGGGAGAGAAAGAGAGAGGGGGAGGGGGTGCACCGAGGGGCGTGCCATGTGCGTCGAGTTGCGTGCGATGAGGCTGTAGCCTCTGCTCCGGTGTCGGTTGTTGTATCTGGATATGAAGCCGTCCCCGGTATTCACCGGTAGAGCCTCACACGTTGAACCCCCTCCCCTACCTTCTCTCTCTCTCTTTCGTCAACAGCACGTCGGTACAACCGTCTGAGAGACGCGGCGCCGTGTCTTTGCGCACCGAATGAAAAGCGCTCTTCTCGGGCGACCGCTGCTCTCCGAGCCGCCCCCTCCCCCCCTCTCTTCCTTTCGCTCCTCACGGTGTCTCTCTTCGTTTTTCCCACAGCCGTTTCTTCGCGTGGAAAAAAAAAATGAGCCTCCGTGCGCTCTCCTTCTCCTCCCCCGTCTCCCCACGTCTCCTCTCTCGGTCCGTGGCCGCTTTTTTGGTACAGAGCGGTAACCGTTTCCACGAGCGCAGGTCGCCATTCCGGTTCACAGGCAGCCCGTGTAACCGCGCCGTGTCGCCAGCAGCTGGGGCTTCCAGGGGAGAGTTGTGAAGAGGGGATCTCTCTCTCTCTCTCTCTCTCTCTCTCTCTCTCTCTCTCTCTCTCTCTCTCTCTCTCTCTCTCTCTCTCTCTCTCTCTCTCTCTCTCTCTCTCTCTCTCTCTCTCTCTCTCTCTCTCTCTCTACTGCGGAGCGGCAGTGAGGGAGAAGAAGAGGGGGAGGGAGGGAGAAAGCCCACGCTGATAGCTGGAGGGAGCCCCAGCGCTTTTGTGTGTACGTGCGTGCGCATCCTATGCGCGCGCATTCTAATCGTTGCGAGGAAATCCTTTCTGTGGTTGTGTGAGGGAGGATCAACAAGCAGCTGGAGTAAAAACAAAAACATCAACTTGTATCTTCTTTCAAATATAGTTTTTTTTCATCCTCCTTTTTTAAAGTATACAATATTGATTTTTTTGAGCATTGTTTATGTGTGTGTATTTGTTCCCCACTTTGTGTACATTAGTGCTCCTATGTTTTGCAGCTGTGAGTTAATCTGCGAACACACACACACACACACACACACACACACACACACACACACACACAAATAGGCTGTTCATCCATAGTGAAGGAATTGATTCAGAGCAATTGTGTGTGTGTGTGTGGGGGGGGTTACTGTTGGTATTTTCAGATAAATCACTCTCGGCTTGCAGAACAGTCAGTCCTCACCTATGTAAACGCACCCCTGAGGGCAGCAGATTTATCTGCAAGAGGACGTTCACCTCCCGCTCACGTGCGCGCACTCCAATGAACGTGCACACACACACACGCACACACACGCCTCCCACCCCCCCCTCCCTCTGTTACCCCTTCTCCCCTCAGCCTGGAGATGGATGGCCCATGTCCCTTTTGTCTCGATGCAAATGGACTTTAACCCCCGAATTAATGGGTAACTCCCCAGAAAGGCCCAATAATGGTGCGCTTACACACACACACACATGCACACACACTCTTTGGCTGGCAGGCTTCTGATTTGATACATTTTGACTCGTCTGTCGAACATTTACACAATATATGCGTCATATTTATCTGAGCAGTTAATTACACTGATTAACGATACTGATTTTATTTGTCATTTCTGTGTTTCCCATCTCCCGATGGAGTGCTTCTAAAATCAAATCAAGCTCGGCTGCGGGATCGCACACAACCGCCGAGGCCTCTAGAAACCCCGGCTGTGCGTCTTCCTTTTTATTCCCTCTATAACACCGAAATATCACATTGTTGTAATTCTATTTTCATTTTATGTGCAGACATTTTAACTTTTTAGTCGCGTTGAATCCCGTGCCGAGTGCACGAGATGATGACTGACGCCTTAACGTGGAGCAGGGGAAGGGTGCAGGAACGGGGGGGGGGGGGGGTAGGGGGGGGTGTAGATATGATCCCCCATTAGCTGTGGCGCCATGCTGCTCCGCAACATTACCACAGCACTAACATTTTTATTTGAGCAGCCCCCGCTCACTCCGGTTGATCAAGAGGGAGGGGGAGCGAGATGGAAAGCCTCAAAGTAGCTGTTTCGTGTGTGTGTGTGTGTGTCTTTTTTGTGTGAACAATAAACCCACTTCCTCCATGTATACCTGTCACCCCTGAGCACAATCAATGAAACGCCCCCGTTTGCTTGGTGTCAGGAGCAGACTGCAATGCCACGGATGTAAGAATTCATCTGGGGAAGAGGCCACTTGTTGGAGGAGATGACGGCAGCCGGCTGGGGAGGAGGAGGAGGAGGAGGAGGAGGAGGAGGAGGAGGAGGAGGAGGAATGGAATAATTTCATCCAAGTAAGATGGATGTTTTTAATGCATCTGCTTCACGTATACGGTCTCCTCCACAACAAGTAAACATAAACATATCTTTATGGACACGGGGAGGACATTGGGGAAGAAACGTAGTGAAGGGCTGTCAGTTGTGTGTGTATGTGTGTGTGTGTTGCGTATTTGTGTGGGTGTGCATGTGTGCATGTGTTTGTGCGTGTGTGCATGTGTGTGCATATGTGTGTGCGTGTGTGTGTGTGTGCAAGTGTGTGCGAATGTGTGTGTATGTGTGTTGGGTGTGTGCATGTGTGTGTGCGTGTGTGCATGTGTGTGCATATGTGTGTGTGTTGTGTGTGTGTGTATACACTTTCTCCCCATAAGTAGATTTTTATTTTGAAGTACTTCCCAAAGAAGTCCGATGTGATTCCGTGTTATCGGTAGATTTGCTCTGGGCTGAAACCAGAAGAACCCATTAAGGTTCCTTCGAAGCGCTTCATGAATATAATAACCACAAACTCATAAACTCCCATTTCTGTTTCTTACCCCGTTCCCTTTCATCATCCTCTGAACCGTCTCCCTCTCTTCTTCCGCCTCTGGTATCGCCACATTCGCTCAGTCCCATGATGCACTGGGTGTGTATTGTTGTGTAGTCGATGAAGGGGCTTTGTCAGCGCGCTCGCAACTCCCCGATACTTCACCTGGAGCAGCCGGCGCTCGCTGCACCTGGTGCGGCCCCCGATGCGGCCCCCGATGCTCCTGATTGGTTGTTCACATCCTTACACCCACATCACCAATTGAGGATTTTTCGGAAAATAAATAGTTTTGACCTTCGTTGGATGTTAATGATTTAGATCAGAACATTCCACCATTAGACCCTTTGTGAGTGTGTGTGTGTGTGTTCTTTTTTTAACATGCACTATTACCATGAAATCATGGATTTGTAGATCTTCTCAACTCAAAATCTCGGCGATAAGAATAAGCTTGGTTTGCGGTTTTCATCCTTCCCGCCAGATTTCACACGTTCGAGGCTCTTTTTGATGTTCAGAGTGATTTTTCCAGAATAAGGGTCTTGTTCCTCACGCGGTCCCAGCCCCCCCGATCGCGTTGCGGCGGAGCGCCTGACGTTCTGGTGATCTGCTAACCACATCGCCGCATCTTTTAATCGCAGGCATGCTACTGCCGGCCCTCGGGGTCAGAACCAGAGGTTAAAAAAAAGCAAAGAAGAACAGACTTGGAGACGGTAACGAGGGGGCATCGGACGGAGTGAACGTGAGTCGGCCCTTCTGCGGCTCGAACTGATTGGAGTTGACCTCTGACCTCCCCTCACAGGGTTTTCCGGCACACACTTCCCTTTGCTCCACGGTCGGAGATCACATGACTCTCCTGGCCCGGGCCATGCAAGGCTGCGTGACGCTGCTGCAGATGTGGGGAAGGGGTGTGTGTGTGTGTGTGGGGGATTATAAAAGGGAAGAAAATAAGTTTTTAGTAAAAGATTGGAAGTAGAACAAGGGGTGGGGGGTGACACGGAGAACAAGTAAACGCGTCAGCCGACAGCACCGAGGGGAGATGGGGGGGGGGGCACAAAGCTATCTTTGTCTCAGTTCTGGCCGCCGCGTTAGCAGCTGCAAAATGAAGGGGGGGAAAAAGTTTAGAGAGGATGGATGGACGATGACGTTGAAGAGACGTCTCTGTCTGTCGCTTTAATGCAGCTTCATAGAATATTCATACGCGGCGCGGCTCAGACGGAGAGATGAAGAGAAAAAAAACCTACGCGGCAGATTCCAGATAGAGGCACCACTGTGTGAGCGGTGATGTAACGCGGTGGCGCTCTTTTTATGACTGATTGTGCGTTACAATAGAGCAAAGATGAAAGAATGTACTGCTCTGGGAAGAAAGTCACATCCCAGGATGCTTTGCTCTCTTAGCTCACCCTTTTTGTGGCCGCTTCAGTTATGCAGCCACGCTCACCTACGGGGTCACTGGGCCTCTATACACTTCAAGAACTGTATGTGTGTGTGTGTGTGTGTGTGTGTGTGTGTGTGTGTTAGCGCACAGTGGACTTGCTCTCTGGGCCAAAAATCACATGACCACGTAAAAGTGCAGAAACAGGCTCCGTCTTTAGGTCCATGTGGCACCTTGAAGTGTTTTCCATTTGCCAAAGAGGAGCTGTGGCCTCAAATTGGAACCAGAAACAGGTTTAGCATCTGATTCTTAACCTATCGCAGCTGTGTCACACACACACACACACACACAGAGACACACACAGGTGCAGCTGGCTGCGAGCAGGTTCGAGAGTGAGCGACTGTATTCCACCGCCGCTAAATGAGCAAATCTCATCGATCTCGTAAACATTCGTCCGCGTTTATCGACGCTACAACGTTGTGCGGTTCGGTTTTGAAAAAAAGCTCGTCGGGGGAAACGCACACAAGGACGAGCATTGTCTCTTCTGCAGCTGCTGTGTGCGGTTGTCGTGGACGTTACAGATGTTTCCTGCACAATAAACCTGCTCGCTACATGCATGACGCACGTGATGGAAAAGCTTTCAATGCCACGAGACATGGACTTTGTCCCCAACAGGTGCTCGCTGTATTATATGTGTCATATATGTATTTATAATCTATGTTTTTTATGTGAGGGAATCCAGAGGTGAAAAAAACAAACACCTGACACCTCCTGATGCTTATCTCCTCGAAGGTGTGTTTACCCAACAGTAGCGCAGCGTGAGCCGAGAGGGGCCGTAAACCGGCCTGCTTTGGCTCCTTCCAACGAGGAGGGAAGGGGAGAGGGGTTTTTTTCAGGCCGTGGGCTAATTGGTCGAGATGATTTGAGTCCGATGGAAATTGTTGGTCATTGAAGTTCGGATTGAGGCGGCTGAGACTTTGGGTCGCGAGAGAAAGGCGCGGAGGGCGGGAAAAAAACACTGTTTTTTCCACGAGGTCGTGAAGAATTTTAAAACGTGACAAACCCCGTTGTGTAAACTACCTTGCAGGTGTTACTCATAAAGGAATACGCGCTCCAACCGCGGTAACAAGGAAAAGTTATGATCATAAGGCTTTATGAGATAGGACAAGGGCTGGGCGTGTTCAATGGACTGTGGCGATAGTATCAACACGCGGCTTTCCTTGAGCTGCTTTTTCTTTTCTTTATTTTTCACATAAATACACTCAGAAAAGTGCCATAAAATTTAATAAACACAACAAATTCAAATAGGTTGTACTTTAAGTGATGAATATAAAAAAACAGTGCGATAAGATGGTCATATATTTAACATTTTGGAAAGTGTACAGGGGTTTCAGCATAAAGGCTGTAACTGCAAACCCCACAATGCAACAGTAGGCCGTTAGAGAGACAAATAAAGGTCACGTTCCTGAGTGGGTGGGGTCTGCCGTGACTCCTCCCACTTCCCCTTCCCATAAATCTTTTCAAAAGGCAAAGAAAAAACTATTCTGGAAGGATTTATGGATGTATTGTTGCTTTCAGTCTTGAGAATAGTTTTCTATTTTTGGGGAAATTACTTTGAGTTAGTCGTCGGACTGGTGAAGCATATTGTTGTTGTTAGATGTTACTTATGATGTCACTATGTCTTTATGCAACATAGTCCACTGAAATATAACACGGGGTTGACCGTACACCATTCATATATGTATTTACTTATTTTGGTCTGAAGCAGCCAATGATTCACATGTTGCTTTGTTAAAAAAAATCAAGGATATAAAATGAAAAAGAAAAAACGAGTCATTTCTTCTCCTTTCTGTTCTTCTGATTTCATTACGATTTTAAATGGAATTTTATTTAAATTAAACAAGAAAACAAAAGTTGTGTATGTGTGTGTGTCAGGAGAGAGAAAACAACAACAAACCCCTGCAGACTCATTACAGCAGCTATTCTACAATAAGTTGAGTGAATTTAGCTCAAATTGAATTGTGAGAAATCTGTTCCTCGTTTTTACCGGAGACCCCCTGGACCCATACAGAGGACGCCTAGAGGTCCTCCTCCTCCTACCCCCCCCCCCCTCTTCCTCCTCTCCCTCCTCCTCCTCTTCCTCTTCCCCTTCGGGGTTCTGGGCCCCGCTTCCCCCTGGACGCGGCGATGCAGGGGTTAACGTGGTGACGTGGTGCTCCTGAAGCGGTGACCCATGGGGGGCCAGCCAGTGGGGGCTGCAGGGGGAGACGAGGAGGGAGCTGAGGCTGAAGTCCCGTTCGGGGAAAGAGGGACGAAGACTTGTGCTTCAACCGCCGCGTTTCTGCAGCTACGTCCACGTTGCCGCGTGCAGGTTTCGCCTCTTCCGCATTCATCTCCTCTTTTGTCTCAGTAAACAGAAACTCTGCTTATGTGTTTGGGTTTTTTTTCTTTTTCTTTCTTTCTTCCATGCTCGATTATTTGTAATCACGTCTTTGTTTCAAAGCGACGACATGGGAGCACCCCGGGCTCTCTAACCCTCTCCCTGGACGCCAGAACGGGGAGATAATTTGCACTTTTACGCACAAACTTGTCCGGACGGGTTGGAATTAATCAAAGCCTGCGCCAACGCGCAAACGCCGCGGACTCTTTAACGCCGGTGCTAAATGTTTATAGCGTAGGTACAACTGAGCCGTGTGTGCATGGCGGGGTGTGCGTGCGCCGGCAAGCCAACACAATGCCTCTGAAAGCCGGCAGAGAAGCTAGCAATTTATATATATATATATATATCGAGATATTTATATATATGTGTGTGTTTGTTATTGTATATATATATGTGTATATGTATATATATATATATATATATATATATATATATCGAGATATGTATAGATATATAGATATATATACGTGTGTGTATGTATATATTTATATATGTGTATGAGTCTATGTATATATGTGTATATATATATATATATATAAGTATATATATATATACAATGATAATAGCTGCTGGTGGATTTGAAAACAAGGTGGGTAAATTGTGACCTCCAGGTGGTAATTAGGGATATAATTTGAGGAAACAGCTATATATATATATATATATATATATATATATATATATATATATATATATATATATATCAGATTTCCGGATCTGATTGTCATTCCAGACTCCAACTATTAAATAAAAAATTAAATAAAACCCAAGCACGGCCATTCCGTAACATCACGTTGTAGGTTAAACACACACACGGTGCCGCGAGACACAGGAATCATTACCCAACACCTATAGTTCACTTTGATAACGCTTGTAAAGAGAGAGAGGGGGGGGGGGGTGGGCAGTTAGTTTGGTCCGAAAGAGTGGTTGGCGTCTTGTCAGAAAAAGGTGTGTGTGTGTGTGTTTTCGTACATAAATGTATGTGAAGCTTGGATACATATTGGTGGGGATAGAAGTGGGTGTGAAACTCATTGATGGAGTCCCTTTGCCCCTTCCTTCCATGATTTAAAAAGAAGAAGAAGATGAAATGCAAGAAAGCTTCTTTTTACTAGACGAGACGAGAGAGAGAGAGAGGGAGAGAGAGAGACTCTCTCCATCAATTTTCAGTTTAATGTCAGCGCTATAGCTCCATTGTGAGAGAGAGAGAGCGAGAGAGAGAGTTAGAGAGAGAGAGAGGACGCGTCATCCAGACATAAATTTGCTATTACAGCCTCACGGAGACTCACATCCACAGGATCCGGAGCTTAGTCGGGAAAACCCCTCCGTGGATAAATCCAGCGGAGAGAGAGCGAGAGAACGAGAGAGAGAGAACGCGCGTGAGGAAACGGAGCGATATTTAGGTCCACTTTGTGTTTGGATGGAGCGAGGAGAGGAACGGGATTGTTTTTCTTCTTTTTCATGTTTTTGAGAGGAAGAGAGAATCTTTTTTATTGGTTTATTTTTTCTCTCCAATTCATATCGATTACAACGATGTGTGATGTGGAGACGGTCTTGTTATAGGTAGGTGTTGAATTATGTACTATATGTTTTAATTCAATCATTCTCACATCAAATTAGTTAGCGAGGACTGGGGGGGGGGGGGGGGTATTTGCTTTAGTTTACAAAGGCGTGGTTTGGGGGATAAAGCTAAATAGTACTGATTAGTTTTTTTAGGGGGGGGGAGGGGGGGTTAATGACAGGCGTATTTGGAGTCCACAGTCCAACAGGGGCCGAGGGAGAAAAAATATATCTGTTTATTTCTTTATTTCTCAATTTAGACATGGCTGCTCATGTCGTTTGGGTTTCTTTTTATTTGTGAGTCCGTAAACACGCGTAATGATGTTTTTTCTCTCGCTCCCAACAACTTCAAATGCGCAGCCATGACGCTGTTTTATATTTAATCCTATAGTCAACTCCCAATATACCACCCGGATGGATGGATGCATGTTTGTGAATCTTCTTCAACATTGTGTGTATCAGTTTGGGCGTCTCGGGGGGATGTGTGTGCCAATACCGTGGCGCGCGCGCGCACACACCCACACACACACACACACACACACACACACACACACACGCACACAAGGTGATCCAACCATTCCCTTGTCTTCCCTTTATAGTTGATCGGCTCCACAGTTGGCTGTTATAGTTTGTCAAGGCTTACTTGTGTTATATTAAATTACACGGAAACACTGTATACTGAGTCGCCGTTGATCTGCCTCCCTCTCATGCACACACACGCACACACACACGCGCGCACACACACACATCAAAAGCTTTTGGCAACAAAGCCATCCATGCTAGATGACACACGTCTTTTTCGGGGTCCTTTTCCTATCATATTTCTGACTTGAAAAAGTGTCATTAAGGACAAGAAATGACGTCCTCGATTTAGATATTGATGAAGACTATCTTTTACAATATACATTATAGACCGTTTATTCATCTCCTCCCTTTTACAGTGTGAACATTTTTATTTTATTCCTTGCAGTTTAATTTATGAGTAATGGTGGTTCCCAGTCACTCTGGGGTCAAGTCAGATACTTTACATCTGAATGTACACATTGTCGCACAAAAAAGACACGCCTGTTAAATCCACTGTATATATCTGCTTTGCTTCTTAGTCTCATCCTCCAACCATTGTCTTTATATATATATATATATATATATATAATGTGTGTGTATGTATATGTGTGTATACATATATATATATATGTATGTATATATATGTATGTGTATATATAAATATATATTCACATTAATTAAATATCCCTGAAGCTAAATAAATACAGCACATGAATGTTAAATGTTAGAATTCGCAGCTATATATATATATAGATCTCTCTCTCTCTCTCTCTATATATATATATATATATTTATATAATATGTAGGATCATACAAGTGTCATTCTGGATCATGGTCAGGCCGTGCAGGTTATTGGACACGTGACTTGTTTATTTCACAATTATTGGTTCATTGTAAAGTTAAACGGTGTTTGATATGGCGGGTTGTTCAGGCCCAAATGTTCCTGTCGTATTGTTCCTTTCGACATGCGGCCTTAACTCCAAATTAAATTGTTGTTGGGCGAGTTCTCTTTTGAGAGATGATCCAGATGTGGTCTGATTAGGTGTAATCCCTCATCGTCAACACGACCCCAACACAGCTAAGCAACGGGCTGCAAGAGGAGCGGATCACTGCATATTCAACATGTTTGTCTTGTGATGACATTTATTTTTATTCTAGTCAATTGCTGGTGCGTCACTGCAGCACCATATACGTTGATCCTGGTCTGAGTAACACCTTATTATTGTTGAAACAATCAGTTGAGATTTAAATGTTGGGTAAGGAGTTGCAGGCCAGCTGACCTGTTGACCCACACACCTCTTTGGAGGTTTCCAATCCAACGTGCACAACCACAAAGACGTTGTCTTTCATTCTCACGAAAGTTTGCGTGCGTGTATAGACGGCGCCATTGGGGGCGCATGCACGTGCACATGTTGGGAGACAGGCATACTAAATGAGGTGGCGCTACACAGGTCCGTCACATGTCGGGCACACCATTTAAAGCCCGTTATCTGCGTGTATAATAATCAACATTTCACCATCTCCTTGGTTCAATTAGCTGGTTACAAACTACACATCATGAGGACGGCACGCCATTGGCTGGTCGCCTCCACCTGCGTGTTTTGATGGCCCACAAATAGATGCGTGGTGCTTTCATCTCGCCCATACACACAGGCCCCGGTGGTGATTACAGCCGGATACATGCTGCGTGACAGCCACGCATTTGGTCCCCAAGCCATCCCCTCTGTCGCCATCATCATCCTCACCATCATCTTCTTCTTTTTCTGCTGTATCTTCATCCAGCGTCATGTGAAGGCAGCATGCTGATCTAACAGTTGTGTCTTTTTAAAGCGTTACGAGAAGGACAAGAACATTTGTTTATCTTCTTTATTTCTTTCCTTGCCGTGACCCCTCGGCATGACCCCGCGGCTCCTCATATCTGCCGGGGTGGTCAGAACCCGCAGCATCATGTCCGCACACAAAGAGAAGAAAAGGTCATGTTGTGTGTGTGTGTGTGTGTGTGTGCACTCAACTTCTGACTCGATCGTGTCGTTGTTCTTTAAGCGGTAATGGGTTGTTGTTGTTGTTGTTTGTTTGTTGGTGCTGGCCATGCACAGAAAGCGTAACGTTGCATTGGCCACCAACATCACTCCTACTAGAGCGCACAGAATATGCACGTATTCATGGTTTTTTCTCACTCTAATATAGAGGTATTGTCTCGTGCGGGTTGCGCCATGCACCTTTAGA
The DNA here is from genome assembly GCF_029220125.1 of Pseudoliparis swirei. NCBI lineage: Eukaryota > Metazoa > Chordata > Actinopteri > Perciformes > Liparidae > Pseudoliparis > Pseudoliparis swirei. Next base: position 16,809,977 of record NC_079400.1, read on the forward strand.
TATAGCCCGGGCGCCCCCCCCCCCCCCCTCGGTGACCGGCCCTGGTTGGAAACCCGCATCATTAAAGGGCGATCAGAACTATCTGCGGAGGATCGGGTGGTGGCCCTGTGTGGAGACAGCTCTCCATTTGGACCTCATTTAAAAAGCAACCTCGCCAATGTGTTTCCCGTTGACTGTGAATTATGCTTTTTTTTCTTCTTCTTTTTTTTTGCTCTTTTCTTTTTGTGGTCCTATTTAGATGTTCAGAAGTTTATTCAATTAATGTTGGGAGGATATGGCACCCACTTTAAGCACTTCAACCACTTTTTATGTGCGGGAAAATAGCGTCTGTGTGTGTGTGTGTGTACCTTTTTTAGAGACTTCACTCCTCGTGAGGTGAAGATGCAGTGGGTTAGAGTTCACTGGACGGGATGCGGGTCAGGTTGCACACAAATATGTGTTTGTGCAACACATCTAAATAAGACGATAATGTTTGCATTTACATTGTTTATCACATTTCTATTGTTACAAAATGGACACACACACACACACACACACACATCCGCATAGCGAGTGAAAGCCCGTTCGGCTGGCCGGGATGAGTGGCTTCTCGCCCGCGACGGAAGACTCTGGCACATCGGTCTGTATAGTGTGTGTGTGTGTGTGTGTGTGTGTGTGTGTGTGTGTGTGTGTGTGTGTGTGTGCGTGCGTGCGTGTGTGTGAGGGGAGAAAAGAAGGGAAGGTGGAAAGTGTCAGTCAGGAACGCTTCATTGCTCGAGGACAATCCACGCGCAGGACTGGTCCGTTTCAAGAGCAATCAGTCAATCCGCATTAATTACCCCCCTCTCCTCCTCCCCCCTCCCTCCCTCCATCCGCCCAACACGCACACACACACACACACACACACCTTCTCTGGTCCGTGCAGTGCCAACGCTATAGCTATTATACGGTGTGTGTGTGTGTGTGTGTGTGTGTGTGTGTCTGTATGTGTGTAGGTGTGTGTGTTATGCTTTCTCTCTGTCTGTCTGTCTGTCTCTGCAAACACGCACACACACATCCCCACGCGCACGTGCACATGCACGCGCGCACACCCAACCCCCCACCTACCCACATTTTAAGTGAAAAAAGAACCAATAAAAAATCAAGCTATAAAAAGGCTTTTTTTTCCTTCTCCTTGTCGCTAAATAAATTAAATGCAGATTTCTGTTTTTTAAGTGCCGGAGTCCTTTTGTGAGACTGCGGAACAGGACTCGTTATTGTCCCGCTGTCATTAGCGCTGAGGGCAACACGGCTGTGGCAGAGAACAAGGAAACCAAGGCATCTACAAAATGGATAAAAACACATATATGTAGTTATAGGCTACTGTTTGGTATCGATGTATTCTGGCGTTGGGCTTCTACGGTTGGAAACACAAACAATATTACCAGGTTGTAATATCACTGCAAACCTGTTGGTTCAGATATGTTCCTATTAAGATCCAAAGTGCCTGGCGGACTCCAGAGATATAGCCTATTATATAATTATTCTTCCTTATTCAGGTCATGCAGCCTGTGGATTTTTGATGGACACCGAGCACCACCTGAGTTCCACAACTCCACAAAGGTTATGTCATCTTCGAGGAGCCTAATGCATAAATGATAATTCACAGTTGTCGCTGGTTGCATGGAGCACATTTGGGCTATTAAAAATATCCACTTTGAATGTGGAAGTATATGCAGGATAAAGCTAGATTTGAGCTTTTGTTGTATACACTGTGTGTGTGAGCGCGTATGTGGACACGTGGTGGCTGAAGCCCATTGGAGAGCCAGCCAGCGCTGTGGAATGCAGGCTGCTATGTAAATAGAAAAAGAGGGTAACGATTATCTAATTACAGACGTGCACACATCTGATCGCGTTGGCGCTATTTGAATGGAGTTATATAGGTAGATAAATCTATATATATATCAATTAATTCTACTGGATGCACGAGAGCATGCACACACTTTATAAGCTGCATATCTATACGGGCTGCAGACCAGCTCAGGTCTCCTTTGTCCAGTGTGTTGTGTTGGGGGCTGGACCAAAGCAAGGGAGCCTCTGTTTTAATGTAAAGAGACATCAGCTGTAACAAATCTACTTTATGAAGTGCATTCAGTGTTGTCAGCTTCAGACAAGTTCAGATAAAAGCCATTCAGGTGCAACCACATGACTGAATCTTTATAAATGTATATATAATAGACATTTAACCCACATGTTGTATTAGTATGTTTATGTAGATGTGCTTTATTTGTAATACACACACGTTTTGTAAAAGCAATATTTTTATTTTTACAATTGATTTATTTTGTATATATTTTTTAAGGTCATTTAAAGTTGTTTTTAATGCACAAAATTAAATAAATTCTTATATTCCACTTTTCAGAATACACGTCATACTGTGTTATTAAAAGCGGAAATGTCGATTAATTATTGAACAGTTGACAATAAAAGAAGTTTTAGTCAATATGTTAGGCGTAGCAGCAACGCGGTCCACGTTGTTTGTCACTTTTTGAGGCGAGACCGTCCTCTGGTTTAGTTTCTGACCTGTCGCTCTCTTCCCGGCGCTTCCTTCTGCAACACAAACTTTTCTCTCTGTGTTTGAAGAAAAGAAAAGAATGAAGGAAGAAGAAGAACTCTCGCAGCAGCAGCAGCAGCAGCAGCAGCGGGATGTTTTCCGGTTCTTCTCGCCGTCTTCTTCTTCCATTTTTCTAAACACAACGTTGTCATTTCGCGAATCTAGCCTCTACGTTTAATACAACGTGTAATCCCCCCCACCACACACACACACACACACACACACACACACACACACACACACACACACACACACACACACACACACACACACACACACCCCTCCTCCCCCTTTTTACCGTATTCCCTTTGATTTAGTCACTCTTGACTCTCCTTTTGCTCTGGGGCCAACGGGGTTCGCCGTGGGGGGCGCCTTGAAACCGCCCCTCCTTATCTCCTTTCATCGTTCTGCGCGGGGCCGCCTTGAAACCGCAGGGGCAGTAATTGCTTTTTTCAGGCAGCCCAGTGCGGACTGGCCAGCAGCCAATCAGAGCCTTGTTTACACTCGGTGATTGACAGGGTTCTGGCGACGCGCCAGCCAATCAGGAGGCTCGCCAGGGCCGAAGCCCCCCGAGTTTTAACCCTTTGCCTCCATGTTGAAAACCAACCTGGACGAGAATATTAGCCGATAGCAGCTCATATATGTCGACGTGGAAACACACGAGCCTCGTATCCTTCCACTTTTAATTGGCTAAATTAGTGAACCGTGCAGGAGGCTAACCCCGGGGACAGTAATGCGTTCACATTACGCAGTGATTCAATTTGCACCTTTCTGCGCGCGCGTGACAGAGAAAGGTAAACAGACATCTAGACTTAAAATAGATGAAAATAAAAGCATTTTGTATTTACCTTTTTGTCTGTGTGCGTGCACGTGCCCTTTACTGTTTCAGATGCCTTTACATATATGGCATACTGATGGATACTGTGAGCTTGCACTTCCATTGTCACAGCGTTTACATGATGCAGAGGATTTAGGGACGTTTACATTTGATTTTTCTTCTTCTTTAAATCCTCCCAGTATCCCATGTGGACACATTTTATACATCAAACTTACACTTAACGTTATACGCCTGACAATTAAAGCTCCTATAAGCTTCTATTATCTTAATGTGGTCGTGCGAACACGCCTTTGCTTCGCGAGCCCCCTTATACGTTCAATAAATCACACACAGATTCTGCAAATGAGGATTTATTTAGCGAAACGCACGCGCTGGGGCCGAATGAAAAAAGCAGGAATTCCCTCAAGGAGCGTCAATTAAAAAAAAACTATCACATCATCGCTGTCACAGCACAAAAAATAAATATAAAATAACGACACACTCGGAGCACATCGTGCAGCATCTGAACCGAGCTGCAGCGCGCGGCGATCACACGGAATCGGCTATAGATGCTATTTGCTCTCCACCAGTGATGAGGGGAAAGAAAGAAAAAGTGCGGGCGGCTCCACTTCCTCTCCTCTCCTCTCTCTCTCTCTCTCTCTCGCGCGCGTACACTGAACAGCAACGAGCGGTGCCGCCTGTCTCATCGCATTTGCTCGGCGCACGCAAAGTGTGCGCCGAAGGGCTGCGAATCAAACGCCCGCCGTTTTGCCTCCGCGGCTCCGGGGCCGACTTCCTCATTGGCTCGCAGCGGCTGGCCAATAGCGGCGCGTGTTTACCGTCGGAAGGGGGCGGGGAGGAGAGGGGAGTGGCGGCGGCGGCGGCGGTGGTGGTGGAGGAAAAGGCTAGGGTGGGGTGGGGTGGTGGGGGCGCCTCACGGGCACGCTTTCACATTGTCGTTCTCAAACCAATAGGCCTGCGCGTTCACCCCTCCCCGCGCACACACACACACACACACACACACACACACGCCTCCACCCCCTCCCTCCTCCTCCTTCTCCTCCTCCTCCTCCCCTTCCCGGCGTGTCTGAATCTCCGGCTGCATGAACGAGCCTCGATTCACTACAAGCCTGAACTTCTACGATGCGTCTCTCCCATACCTCAGCGGGCTGCGCGGCGCAGTCTGCAAGCAGCAGCGCACTATAGGATGTAATCAATCCCACATGTTTCATCTCTGCGACTCGGGGGGATTTTCACTTTGAATATTTTTGTACTTTTTTTTCTTTCGTTGTGTAACCGACTCGCCAGGAGAAGAAGAAAAAAATGGATGTAACTTACCAGTGAGTAGCACATAATTTTTATTGTTACATATTGTTACAATGGGCTTAATGTGTTTATTTAAATGGACCTTTAAATATCTATTTCCCCCAAACCCCTATTACCCCCTGTCATGCCTTTTTAGAGAAGTAAAAAGGGTCAAATACAAGCTGATATGACTCTGATATACTTCATAGAATAATTTTTTTTTAACACACCCCTTAATCAGTAAATATAATATTTCAATTGAAGCAACACATCTCACCACTCTACAGTATTTTTGAAGGATGTATTTTCAGACCACTCCTGTCCAGTCTGGAGCTGTGGGCGATGTGTGTGTGTGTGTGTGTGTCACTTTTTTGATTTGACCTCTCTTTACAGCCACATTTAACTGTGTGTTTCTGATTCATTCAGAGGACTATATTCAAGAGCTCTCTCTCTCTCTCTCTTCAGATCACCTCCTCGCGCCGCCAGTTTTATAGATGACAAATTGTAGAATATTCTTTGTTCGTTTTCTTTTCGTGTCGGTGTGTGTGTGAGTGTGTGTGTGTGTGTGTGTAGGTGTGTGTGTGTGTGTGTGTGTGTGAGAGAGAGAGAGAGAGCAGTTCAGTTTATGGCTAACTGCAGTGCTCCCCGCATCCCCCATCGGCATGACGGCTGTGGAGACGCCGGTCTGTGCTCGGCTCGGCTCGGCTTGTCTCTCGTGTCTAGTCGGCCTCTAAATATCCGGATTTCGTGTCTCGGTGATGCTATGTGACTTCACTTTATTGCAAAATTGTGGAAGGCACTGAGTTGGCCTCTAAACCGGAGCCACTAATTCCCTTTTTTTATTTGTATCTTTTGTCCCAAAGCATTTATGATTCCACGGGTTTCTGTTCAAATAACCTGCTTTGAGATTCAGAAAATACAATTCGCTGCCTATTGGCTGGCTTGCGTGCTGAGTTCGTGGAATGTCGATTTTACCAGTATTGGGTACTTTTTGTAAGTGTGATTCTCCGTCTGCGGGTAGCTTGACCCTCTGCAGGGCAGTGGTGGAGGTGTGTGTGCGCGCGCTTGTGTGTGCGTGTGTTTGGGATTGGGGGAGTCAGGTGAAGTGGAAGGAAGTCTGAACGCCTTCTATACGTAGACACGCACACACACACGTGCACGCACACACGCACACACACGCACACACACACACACACGATACAGTCGATCCAAATGATAATCCACCCCCCCCCCCAAAAAACCTGTATACGCGCGATCTGCTCACGTCGTTTTTTGTTGTTTGCGTGGCGCGAGCGATAGCAGTGGATTTAGGTCCTGTTGGATGTAGCCTGAGTGGCTCTCTGTTGACGTGGAATGTAAACACCGAGGACGTGTGTTTACGGGCCCGAAATGTAAAAACGTATAGACAAATGTCAGACGAGAGTGGTTTATGATTGATGTCCCTGAGAGAAGGGCCATTGTTTCTCTCAGCCTAGGGGACAGCGGAGAGAGAGAGAGAGTCCATTTTGCCTTCCCAGTGCGCGTGCAGCGGTGCGCGTTTCTCTCCCGTTTCACCCTAATTTGGTCCCGTGGCGATGGTTCAACGCACGAGAACGTGGCGCTGCACCAACGGAAGGGAAATCACATTATTTAAATGCACTTGCAGTTTAGGGCAGATGTTCTCATGTAGATACTGTACATGCATCCATTGGCTGGACACACACACACACACACACACACACACACACACACACACACACACACACACACACACACACACGCACACACACATACATTCACTCTGTCAACGCTGCTGAACTTTGGAGATTTTCTCTCGTCCCCAAACGCTCAATTCCTCAAAGTTGGAGTCCTTGAGCAGCTCGCCCGTGAGTGCGCGTGCGCGTATAAAGGAGACTCGAATATCTGAGCTCGTGCAGCCATATGCACTTCACAAGCCCCCTGGTCCACCAGAGCAGTTGATATTTTTTTCTTTGTTCCTTTATCGTTGATTCCTGGGAGGTGCTATCAGCTACGGAGCGCCGGATGGACGTGCCATGCATGGAGACGCGTAATAAACGCACTGGAGGTGTGTGTGGTGTGTTTGGTGAACGCATGGCACCCACAGCTCTCACTATGTGAGCGTCACACGGAGCCCTGTTTAAGTCAATGACCCACGATAAGGCATACATATAAAGTCGATGGTTTCCTAGTCTAGTTCACTGTTTATTGCTTCGCTCTTTCGCACCGCAGCATAAAGGTGATGTGATTTGTGATTACGGTGTATTACTGTATATATAGGTATACTATATACGTAGAGATGCTGCTGCCACGGCCAAGAGGCGAGGGGCCACTGCTGCTGACCCCGCAGGAGAGTGGACAGACATAGCTTTTTCATTCCTGTTTTCATTGATAAGCAACAGCACAAATAACAATACTGCAGTTATAACGATGACATATATAATATAGGCTATATATATATTTATATATATATGTATTTTTTAAAGCCAAACATCAAAGGTGAAATAAGTTTGGTTATTCCATAGAAAACGAGGATCAGTAAAGTCTGATTTCTTCCAAAAGCTATAAAACACCATTGATCCAAGTCGGACGGTTGCGCGCCTGTGTGTGTGCGTGTGTATAGCTACCGGATCTCACGCGAAACCCACGTTGTGTTGTTTTAAATGATAGAATATCATCACGTCCTCCTATAAGAGACACGACTGCTCGTTAAATGAGTGTCCAATGGATCAGATTTTATGACACCTGAATGAGGAAAGAAATCAAACTTAATTTACATAAACAACAACCATTAATCAGAGCAGACATGTGTGTGTGTGTGTGTGTGTGTGTGTGTGTGTGTGTGTGTGTGTGTGTGTGTGTGTGTGTGTGTGTGTGTGTGTGTGTTTGGGCGCTATGGGAACTCTGAGGTTGGGGACTAAGATATGCATGTCGCCAGAATTTAGGGTTCTTATTCGTCAGTATTGGTCAAATGATTTTCTTCATACTCCCTCGAGGTCCGGCTTGTTTATGGCCCTTGTTCGGTCTAAAGACCCAACAACTCGTCCTTCATCGAGAGAGGGGCTTTTTTCTTTCTTTTCTTCTCTTTCTTTTTTTACGCCTGTGAACTCTTGTACTTGCATATGCACCATTTGTTTGTACCTGAGCCAAACGCCCCCCCCCCCCACCCTCTTCCTCTCCATTCTTTTTGGCTGATAAAGAAAGCTCCCGTGTGCGTTATTTGCATCGTGTTTGGTCACAGGATGAAGAGGAGGAGAAGGAAGGAGGGAGGGTGGGAGGGAGGGGGGGACTCCAACGATGAGGTGCAGGGTAGTTCCACATAAACTCCGCTCCACCACCTTTTTCTCTCTCTCTCTCACCGGCGCGTAAATCGTCGTTAACGAAATGAAACGTAGAAGGACAGCGGCGCGCACGCGAGCGTGAGAGCGATATGTAAATATGGGGGTCGTTCTTCTGTGTGAAATTTGAATTGCTTTTGTAAACGCGGGTTGTTTGTCTAAACATGAACTGCGACTGTCTCTCAGCGCAGCATCTTGTTCTCCGGCTCTACATCCCGGGTCGGCTCATTCTCGACTGTCTCTCCCTCCTGTAGGACATGACGGGCGCGCAGTTTCCACCCCGCGAAGCAGCCAGAGCTCCGCTCCACGCGCGGGGAGCAGCCCGGAGTTCATAAAAAGGGATTATTTTGCATCTGGGTGCCCTGAGTTCCTTTTCGGTGCCTCCGGATTTTTTCCCCTTCTTTTTTCCACTTCGGATTTTGGGGGATTTATCGGCTCCGCAACCGGTGATGGAAAGCCGAGATTTCGCTCCTCCGCACCACCTCCTGACGGAGCGGAGCGCGCTGGTCCACAGCGCCGGGTCTCGGTTGGCGCCAGGCGGCCACGGCTCCGTGCAGCACCCCGCTCACTTCCAGCCGGGGAAGTACTACTCGTCCCACCTCTCCATGGGTCCGCACTCAGGTCAGTTTTAAATGTGGTTTTAGTGTGTTTAAATTTGTTTTTACAAATTTGAATAATGTACTCTCTTTTGTATATGAATATATATATATATATATATATATATATATATATATATATATATATATGCTCTCCATATTTCAAACTTGGGAAACCTTAAAGCTCCTTGGGAAGAGCTAAATTACTGTGGAAGGAAATTGCTCAGCTTGTGGGCTATTATATTATATATATATATATATATATATATATATATATATATATATATATATATATATATATATATATATATTTTAAAGGTGGATACATCTTAAAGAGTTCTATTTTCTTATTTTATTTAATGAACTGTTCTCATGGATGCTTTCTGTGTGTTACATATAAACATGATCAGTTTAGTGTTTCAGCCTCGTGTAAAAAGCCACACATGCAACACTGTGGGACATTTCCCTTTTTAAAGAAACTTGGCAAATCAGATTAACTCTAAATTGACTGCATACCTCTCTTTTTTTCCTTTTTGGATTCTCAACCTCTCGTTGATTCTTTTTTTTTTTTTTTTACATTATGGGATTATTTGTCTTTATCACACATGGATTATTTGGCGTTTTCCCAGTAGCATAATCTTGACATAGATTTATATGCTTTCATCAATTAGTAATTGCCATTTCAAGTAATTAATTAGAAATGGGTAATTTCACTGCTTATATTTCCTATTAAACAATAAATGAAAGCTAATAGGCGACTCTACAGTTCCTGGGCAACGTTTCCTTCCTTGGTCGTGGTGCAGGTTTAGGTGCTGGTGGGTCTGGGGGCATATGGTGGTTTTGTATCTGGGGGGTGGGGGGGGGGGGTCGCGGGAGGCTGGAGGGCGAGCTCTGGGTAATAGAGGTTGCGGGTAATACCAGAAAATCCGGTTTCTATATCGAGCGGGGACGTGACGGGGTGCGAATGGGTTGACAGTGCATGCATTAGATTTAACAAGTAGCTTTGGTATCCTGTCTCAATAGGGTGGGGGCAGGGGGGGGGGTGTTATCTGGGTGTGGAGAGAGAGAGAGAGAGAGAGAGAGAGAGAGAGAGAGAAAGAGAGAGAAAGACTCTAAATCATACGGTGTCTGTAAACTGGACTAACTGGATGAACGTAAAAACGTGCTCGATCAGAAATCTCATTAATTATCATTTATCAGACGCAGACTGTGAATCAATGGTCGTGTGTTGGGATCCACACGTCCTGTGTCTGCCCTCATCTGCATATTCATTAGCTTTACACAACAGCAAGAACAAGAGAAGAAAAAGAGAAGAAAACCGCAGAGGCAGACGTCCAGGGTGGGATTTTAACTATTTTCTTTAATTTAGCACATTTTACATTTTATTTGTTTTAGCAGAAAATGTAATTTCTACATTTCCGGTCAAACACATTGAGCTCAGCGCTCTGTTTGCAGAAACTATAAAGCGGTTTGTTATCTGGTGTGTTTGAGGTCCCGGTTCATGAGCTCTGATCAATAATAATAATATTATTATTATATTATCAGCTCGTTTTGTCTTCAGAAATGTTCTTACACTCTAAAATCACATGTTTTTACTTTAACTGTATTGTGTATGCAACCCATGTACACGCTTTAATTACCAATACAATATGCATTAAAATGTGTCATAGTTTAGGATTTTCTGGAAATACATTTTAAAATATAACATATTGTTATTGTAAATATTGTGTGCAACATGTATCATACAGTGTATTGCCCTGCAATACTTATGTATTATGGTATGATACACGTTAAATAATTTACAGTATTTACACTTCTCTACTATTACAATATATTACGCAATAAGTATATTCATTTTACATTAATAGATCATTTTATATATTTCATGAGCCATTTAGCTTCACACCTCCTTAAAATTTGACCCACGTGATTTTACCCAAAATATGTCCGGTGTGTATTAACACACATCTAACTTGCATAACAATTTAAACCGATTACACTCGCCTTTGACGGATATCGCTACCCGCTGATGTACATTATGGTCCAATTTAAAGATGATTCTGTAAAGTTGAAAGGAGGAAAAAAAAGGCGTAGTAATGCCGGGTGATAATGCTATTGAAATATATTCAAGAGGGCCTCTCACCGGGTCTCAAGGTGCATGACACTGTATTGAGATTCCAGATATCCAGACTCTCCATGCATGTCCCTGATGGGGTTTTGACTGACATGATGGGCATAGAGGATTGTTGTTTTGGGATGGGGGTTGGGGTACGTGTGTGTGTGTGTGTGTGTGTGTGTGTGTGTGTGTGTGTGTGTGAGGTTAGGATGGGGGGTTACCTTTGTGCTTGCCCCCCTCAGAGATTCAGAAAGCTGTATGCCTGGCCCTAGGCCTCGGCACAGGGGGTAGATATGATGTGGGGTTGGCCATACCAGGGCAGGGGGGGGGGGGGGGGTGGGAGTGTGTGTGTGTGTGGGGGGGGGGGTTACGATGGGGGTTTGTTTCAGATCTTTGGAAAGAGACACAGACACATTTTTTTTGTTTTGTTACTGTCTCACAGGACCAAACCGGGTGTATCACTTACAGTAATTCAAAGTATGAAGAAGAAGAAAAAACACACCCTCTCACCCCCCCCCCCTCTGTTTCTTCATATCCCGGAGAAAAAAGAAGAACAAAAACTGCAATCCATCAATTTGCCGAAGCCTCTTATTTAGATCAGCATGGTGTCTGCTCGAATGTGGTCGCGCGTGACGAGGTGATGGAATGACAGCCGCATACCGACGCCGAGAGATTCAGCCCACATTTGATAAAAAGCCCACGATGACATTACACAGGCGTTTAGATTCCTGATAGGAGCGCCGGGAACACCTTTTTCTCTCCTTCCCCTCCCTGTTCAACTGCTTTTATTCCAGTCTTCCTTTCTTTCTTTTTTCACTGTGATGTTAGCCCCTGGGCGCTGTGTGTGTGTGTGTGTGTGTGTGTGTGTGTGTGTGTGTGATTAAGGTTAGGTTTAGCCTGCAGTAGCACAGGTGTGCAGTATTATGAAGGGCGTGGTAAAGCTTGTCATTGAACAGGTGTGTTACTTCCCAGACAGCAGACGTTTTTTGTTTACATGACTGTGTGTGTGTTATGTGTATGTGTGTGTGTGTGTGTTCGAGCATGTGTGTGTGTGTGTGTGACCTAGTAATACAGACAGAAAGAGCACCCATTCATGTCACATGTGTGAACGCATGCACAGCTGTACACACACACACACACACACACACGGTTTCTATATTAATCTGCTTGTGTTGTTCGTGCTTTGAAAACGTAATAAACCGTAATCAGTGTGTTTTGGTTGGACGAGATAACGTCGCCGCAGCTTCTCTCTGTCTCGTCCCTCTATCTTCCCTCTTTGACCTTTCCCCTCTTCTTCTCTCTCTCTCTCTCCTTCCTCTTCCTTCTTCCCGTTCAGTCTTGTTCGCGAAGCGCAAGATCCCGCAGCTAAACCCTGCGATATTTTGTTCGCTATTAATGTGTGTATCTGTGTGTGTGTGTATCTGTGTGTGTGTATCTGTGTGTGTGTGTATGTGTGTGTGTGTGAGACGTGCCGCAGCCCCGTCCATTCATCACCCGGCTGTCAGTAACGTCTCTCTTCTCTTGGAAGTTCTCTCGACTTTGGCTTTGATCGTCACGGCAGCACAGACGAGACACACCCCTTCGCCCTCCTACCTGCACACACACACACACACACACACCTTCGCACACAAACAACTCGCATGACGTAGACAGAAAATATGGTATGTGTGTGTATGTGTGTGTGTGTGCGTGGAGCACTGATTATGTCAGAGGCCCCTGTTTAAGAACGAAAGAGCTGAGTGAAAAGAGAATATGAGCATGTAAATGATAGATGGATGGATGGAGCGGGGGAAGGGGCGGGAAGAGGAGGAGGAGGAGGAGGAGGAGGAGGAGTGGGAGTCGAGAGGCTGAATGTTTCCACCTGGCTGCTAATCCAGTCAGATTACCGCCGCCTGACGGCTCCCACCGGCCGCCTCCTCAGCCCGCTGCCTCTCAAGAGTGAAAGCTAGAGAGAGAGGATACGTGTGTGTGTTTGTGTGTGTGTGATGAGTCAGCAGTGAATGAGCCTCAGACAGACCCCACCCCCCCACACACACACTTCACCAGCGCTACCCACGGTACGAGGGGCACATCCCGGGCGACCCCCCGCGTGCAGGAGACAGCTGGTGGAGGCTGCAGCCATGCCGAGCTGCCATTGGACGAGGAGAGGACGGAGCGGAGTGTAAACCGTCAATTCAGTTCAACTCAAGATTTAAAAAACACACACACACACACATAGGATTCATCAAATATAAATGAACAATATTGGGTTAATTTATGGCTTAAAAACATGGTTGTTTTGACCCAAAACCAAAATATGGGTTCTGACTTCTTTTTTAAAACTTACTATTTATTGTTGATTTTCAATAACATGTGTATACCCCTTTAAATGCCACATACACATTCCTTACAGTTTTAAAGTAACGCTCCTATTAACCGTCGTTTAACACTCACTTCAAACAAATTTTATATAGAAAATTAAAAAATCACATTTAACACACACATTTTTTTTTCTCGATGGCACCCTCGAAATATTGGAAAGCTCTGAATTCACACCCAACGGCGGCGCCGGCGTACTTATCGCAACTTAAAATAAAATATGCAACAACAAAAAAGGGCAAAAGAAATGGAGCGTCCGCCGCGTCGACGCGTCCGAGGCACGAAGGGAAGTCAGCGGAGGCGTTGGAGAACATTTACATGACAAAGAGGACTCTTTGAGATCTCCGGCACATCATTTAAATACTTCTCCCCTGAGTTCTGGTTTTGTCTAATCAAATCGACCTCGCGGTAACTGTGACTGAGACGTGAGCCGGCACAGAGGTCACAGAGGTCACGACTCGGCGACGCGACGACGGAAACCTCGAGGATGAAACCCAGTCGAGGTTTTTCACCGCTTCTTTTTTTTTGTCCCTGCAACCGACAGAAGACTTTCTGTCTCGTCTCCAACTCTCGTCCGACATGTGAACAGCTGCTTATTGTCGCGGAGATGGGAGGGGGGGGGGGGGGGTGCGCTTGGTTGCGACATCTCCGGGGTGTGAACACACACCCGCCATCTGATGACTTGGCATGTGAATGGAAAGCACCAGACTTCCTGTGGCCATGCGCTCTCTCTCTCTGCTCTTCTTCTTGCTCCGTCCATCCCTGTCTTCCATCGTTCCTCTTTGACCACATGCTCTCCCTCCTCCCTCCCTCCCTCCCTCCGTCTTCCTCCCTCTCCTTCTGCTTTCCTCTTTCACTTCCCCTTCGCTCCTCTCAGCTTTTCGAGTGGTCCTCCAGCCCTCCTTCCTCCTCACAGCCACGTATCCCCCCCCCCCTCTTCCGACCCCCCACCCCCTCTCCATCTCTTCTCAATCGATCCCCCCCCCCCCCCACACTCACACACACACACACCTCTTATATCCAGCTCCCATCTCTGTCTAACTCCCCACACACCCATCGCCTCCTCGCGTTGTTAGCAGACCGGCTTCGCTCCTCCTATTTCTGTCTCAATTTCATCCCTCTCTCTCTCTCTCTCTCTCTCCCACTCCTTTTCCACATTGCCTCATTTGTCCCACCCCCATACCCTCCCCTCCTCTCCTCTCGCCTCCCCCCCCTCTCTCCCCACCATCCGGCCGGTTGTTAACGGGCCCGTCCCGGTGCTACTCGGCCCACGGCCAACTCACTAAATCAGAAACGATTGGAGGATTTGGCAAGAGGGAGTGAGAGCTCAGCGCGGCGCCTTTGAAGTCGGAGAAACGAGAGAAAAATGACATTTTAAACAGCCCGCAAAACACAAGGCTAAAACAGCTTCTTAGGAGGAGGAGGGGGTGTGGCGTGTGTGTGCGTGTGTGTGTGAGTGTGTGTGTCCATTAAAAAAAAAATACAATATAAGGTGTTTTATGTGAATGTGTGGCTGGTAGATATAAAAGCATGAAAAAGAAAGTGTCTATTCCTGTGTGCACAGATGTGTGTGTGTGTGTGTGTGTTTATAGATGTGTGTGTGTGTGCATGCACAGACACTACAATTCCCAGCTATTTTATGGCTTTCCACATCTTCACAGGGGTCAAGGCACTCCCCCTGTTTCCGCCTCGTGACAGAGGTGATGTCACTTTGGGGGGACAGCGGGGAGGGGAGGGGAGGGGGGGTGATGATGTCACAGTCTCGCCAGATCCACAGGCCTGCAACCTCCCGAAAGACGCATACCGCAAAGCAGCGAGGTGGCGCAACCCGACACCCCGAGAGCGGCCGGCTCGCGCTTCATCTCGGGGTCACGCTTTCGGCCGACTCGGCGACATCCGAGCCGACTTGTTTGAGTTTCCCTCTCTCCGCTCTCTCTTCGTGTTTTGGGTCTCCGTTCGATTCATTCCGGCTCCGTTCGGCCTCTTTCATATTGTAATGGGCCTCCATTCAGGCGAGTGTGTGTGTGCGTCCAGTTTGTTTTGCTGTCAGGGCCTCAGATGGATGGAGGGCGCCGCAGGTTCATCGGGAGGTGAGGCGAGAGAAGCCAGAGCCTTCCAGCTCTTCTGAGTCACACCGCTGATTGGACAGATTGAGTGTTTGGAGTGAAAGACGGCTAATGTGCTCTTATCCAGGAAAAAAGGTCCATATCTGTGTGTGTGTGTGTGTGTGTGTGTGTGTTTGTGTGTGTGATGGGGGGAAGAGAGTAAAAGAGAGGAAGAAGCAGCTGTGTGGAACAGCATGGATCGTTACACAGTGACACACATGAAAGCATTAAGTATATTCAGGAGCCGTCGTTGAATATACATGGAGCTGTATGTGTGTGTGTATGTATGTGTGTGTGTGTGTGCATGTGTGTGTGTGTGTCTTCTGTGCTCTTGCCCGAGCTGAGACTTGTGAGAAGGAAAACAAGGAGAGTGAGAGCAAGAGAGAGAGCGAGAGAGAGAGAGAGGGAGAGGGAGAGAGAGAGAGAGAGAGAGAGAGAGAGAGAGAGAGAGAGAGAGAGAGAGAGAGAGAGAGGGAGAGGGAGAGAGAGAGAGAGAGGGAGAGAGAGAGAGACAACAACAACAAAGATCTGTCATCAGTCATTCATGGCTAATCAGTCTCGTGGGACGTGCACACATTGCACACACTGCAAAACACACACACACACACACACACACACACGGTGTTGAGGTCCTAATACTACTGGGACTGCTTGTGCCTCTGTGTGTGCCTGTCTAAATTTTGGATCCGGGCTGATTAGAAGCACACGCTCCCTTTTTTGCATGTCTCTCTCTCTCTCTCGCTCTCTCTCTCTTTCTCCATCTCTCTCCCCCCCCTCCCCTCCCCTCCCTTCTCCTCTACTTCTTTGATTGTTGGTAAAGTGTCTCTTCTCCTCTCTATTTTTCTCTTTTGTCTTTTTAATAACCGCCTACTGTCTTTGCCGGTCGTTTTTTGATGTGTGTTTTTGTAACGTTGGGACGCATGTGTGCATGCATAATACAGGGCGGTCTACTGAGTGTGTGTGTGTGTGTGTGTGTGTGTGTGTTGTACGCCGTGCTTCATTAGAACATCTCAGTGTTGGTGTTTCTTTAACGGCTTTTCCATTTGTTTTCCGCTTTGTCTTAAAATAAAAAAGAAAGAATGAAACGGGCTTTGATGGCTCGGATGTTGATGTTATTGCCTTAAATAATCTGAATAAATCAGATATTTTAAACCTCTTGGGTTACAGGACGCCTCGTGGGTTCTCTCCTCTGACATGCCGGTGTGTGTGTTGTGTGACATGCCGGTGTGTGTGTTGTGTGACATGCCGGTGTGTGTGTTGTGTGATCGGTGTCAGGATGTTGGCCCTCGGTCCTCTGACGGGACAGACTGTTCTCTTAAAATGTGTAACTGGTGCATTGTGGTCTCATTATCATAATATTAATACGCCACGATACAAAACACGTATATAAAACAATCAAAGAAGAATGCGTTCTCTTTTTTATGATAAAATATGTTAGAAATACACATTATAATCTCTTAAAGGTCGGATTAGGTTCAACCAAGTACAGCAGACATTTCTCAAAATTAAGAAACGGGAAAACATTATTTTTTTGCATTTTTGCTTTTATCTCTATATTGCTTTGTTGCCCGGCTTGCGTCTGTCGACCTGTAGGTAAATAAGTAATAATAAATGATAATATATCATTATAATATATTTATAGTGCTGTTATAAATAAGTGTTATACGGGTTAAATTAGTTTGGGTTCAGTTCCTCATGAAAGATGAAACTTTTAGTCAATTGACAGAAAATAAAATGCGACTATTTTTTAGCAAAAAATGCCCAAAAATTGTATTTTGTTCAGCTTTATAAATGCGTGACACGTGGCTGCAGTCTAAGGCGTTTTGGGTTTTTGAGACATTTGATGAAATCACCTCCGAGACGTCGTGATCGACTCGCTTCACACAATAAATGATGAATGGAATAATTGCGAAAATAATTGGTGGACTGATTGACAATGAAAATAATTGTTAGTTGCAGCCTTGAGATACTCCCCCCCTCCCCCCTCACTCCTCCTCCCTCCCCACCCCGCAATCCATCAGCCTCCTGTTCGCCGTTCTTCCGTTTCTTTTCCTCCTCTCGCCCCGTTTCTTGCTCTCCATTTCCACTCTGCCGATCTCTCCAATAATCTTTTATTCCTGTGTAAATATTACGGCGATGAGGGAATATAAAGAAGGGAAGAAGCCGCGGTGAAATAAGGTCAGGCGAGGTTATTTTCACCTGCTGTCTCTCTCTCGCTGTCTCGCTCCCTCCCTCTCGCGCCCTATCCTCACCCCCTTACCGCCGTCACTCCTTCCCTCTCTCTCTCTCGCTCCCTTGTTGCCTCTCTCTCTGGTTTTCGCTGTCTGCTGATCGCGCTCTTCTCTCTTGTTCAGTCTCTCTTCCCCCTCACACACACACACACACACACCGGCGCACACTGACTGTCTGGCGCCCCCCCCCCCCCCCCCCCACACACACACACACACATACAGTACTCACACATATACACACACGCTGACACCTGCATGTCGAGCCGTTGAGGGTCTAATTTAAGTAAAGTGCTTCTCTAGGAACCACAACCCCTCGACTCACGATGATGGAGGGTGATACACAGCGGCGTGGTTGACACACACACACACAGTTATACGCTGACACACACACACACCCACATCCTGCTCCAGTGATACTGAGGTATATGACTTGCCGTCATGTGGGATTGAAGGAAGCACTGTAGACGGCTTGTAAGTTGCATGCTGTAATAATAATGTGACATCTGATCCCCCCCCGCAGGGAAACAGAGGCAGCTCAGACTGCCGGGTCAGTTACAGCACCGGTAGGGATTCAGTGTCTTGCTCAAGGACACTCGGGCAGGGTGGACGCTCGCTCTGCTGCTAGTTTGTGTTTCTTCTTTTTCGTATATTTAGTGCGCAATAAAAGTTATTTCAAGACTCGCCAAAATAGATACATTTCAGCTGATACACACACACACACACACACACACTTTCTCTCTTTCATATAAACAGGCACACAGCAGGGTGTCCGTGACGTTGAGGTGTGAGCGGATGGAAAGGGTCGGGAGATATTTTCTATGGCTCAGGAAGTTTTCATGTTTTTTTAAGGAGCTCTTGGCCTGTCAAAGTCTTCTTATCTCACCTTCCTTCGGTTCTTCAAACGGCTCTTTGTACGTAAAGATAAAGTGGACCAACGTCCACCTGAGAATGGAGTTGTAATCCGAGCCGGGGGCCGCTTTAACAATCGGTTTGCATTCTTAGCATCGATAGCTTTGAATAGCTAATACTTCCCACATGTCCCACTTGAACCTGCACGAGCCGACGTTACGCAAGCCGGACAGCGTGTGGACTCAGGATTGTGTTTCAGCTTCATATTCACTTTTTTCTTCTCAGCTCTTACTTTTTTTGGTCCTCGGAAAAATGTGCCTCTTTAGCTGCGAAATGCTCCTTTAAGTTTATTAGCCGGTCGCTAACTTTGTGTGTGTGTGTCGTTTAGCGCTGAGCAGGTCGTAGAGTTTTAGAGCTTTATTTTTTTTTGTTGGCAGCTGCAAACTCTGAGAGCGGCGAGACCCCAACGACCCGAAAGATGCTAAACCGCTCCTTGTAGCTTACCCCCCCAAGCTGGGTTTACCACTGTGAGATGTGTAAAATAGGTTAATGATGATGCTGCTTGAGTAGATCTTACTTAATGCTATTAAACCTACTTATTAATCACAGAAAAATGTAATGATGGAAAATAAAATCACCTCATTGAAACATGTTTATCAGTTATTTTATCCGAGAAAATAAGCTGTTGTGTATAATCTCCGACCCTCTCCTGGCATTGACTATTATATATACTGATTTAGTAAATGTTGAAGAGTGTAGCACTTGACTTGTGTTTGAACTTCTTGGATCACATGATTCACGAGGAACACATCTGAACCTGCTGGTCTCGGGCTCTGGGCTCACGGTGACGTGTGTTCCTCTGTTAGACTCACTTTGTGCTCTTCCTGGTGTCTTGACCCCGCGGTGTATTTTATCCAGCAGCAGGCACATGATCATTACTGTGTGTGTGTGTGTGTGTGTGTGTGTGGCTGCAGACTGAATGGACCGCATGGGGTGTGGCACAGGCATGTCGGACTGGAGGACGACCAGAACTCCCAGAACAGGCTTCCTCACTGTTGAGCAGAGCAACTGTGGGGGTTATGGTTGGAGGGGGGGTGGGGGTGGGTTGCCATCGCACACACACACACACACACACACACACACGCACACACACAAATACACACTCCAGTTAGGCAGGAATTGCATTATTGGCTCTTACCGCAGGCTTTCCTGAAATATCAGCAACCGTATGCTTTTAATTAGTGTGTGTGTGTGTGTGTGTGTGTGTCTCATTGTGACCCAGGCTACAGAACCAGTCTCGTATGACCCCTATCCTCCAGAATGCTCTGCTTTCTTTGGTAAAACATGGACAGACGAACTCCTACCGGCTCCCCCTGTTCCCTCCTTCCTGCTTCCTCAGACTCTCTCGTGTGTTGCTTCCTGCTCTCCTTGACCATATATGGTCCTTCCCCCATGCCGTGGACGGGTGGGCGTGCACGAGGGGCGTGCACGAGCATCCGAAAAGTCTGGAACAATTTTGCTCCTCGCTCACAGTTTACTGGTGCATTTAGTGGGCCACATTCTCCGATGGGAAAACAACAGCGGAGATGTTTATATATACGTATATATATATACATATATATACGTATATATATATATAAAGATGTCCGGGTGGACACCGGGCGCACGCTTTTACTTCTTTTTTATTCCTCCTGCTTTTTATTTCCTGTAATTTTTTTGTCCGCAGCATCACAGCCAACAGATGGTTCTGCCTCCTCGCATCCTCACTGGCTTTTTGATGGCGGAAACGCACTCATGTAGGAGATTGGGATGTAACTACAGAGAGAGAGAGAGAGAGTGTGTGTGTGTGTCTGTGGCGAGGCTCTGGTCTGGGAGCCAGGCTTTGAGCTCTGCTGTTCATAGTCTGCTGATTTATGCCCCTCACAGGGAAATCTCTCATTTGTAGCTCTTTCATCTCATTGTTACCCTCTCTCTCTCTCTCTCTCCCTCCCTCTCTCTCCCTCTCTCTCCGTCCCCTCTCTTCTTCCCGCCGTAATTTGATTCGGTGCAGCCGCTCGTCCCAGGGCGACACGCCGTGCTTTTGCCTGCACGCCCTGCTCTCGCTCCGACGCGAACGAGTCGATTGATGAATAATAAGATCGAGGAAGGAAAACGATCCCCGGACCTGGGCGAGCGAGCGAGCGAGAGACACTCTTCTTCTCTCGCCTGAACGTAGTCTTTGTGAGCGCCGCTCCGGTGCTTACTCTCACATTGAATGTGTCTGTGTCCCCAGTGCCATAATGCTTTTTACGGACCTGTGTGTGTGTGTGTGTGTGTGTGTGTGTGTGTGTGTGTGTGTGTGTGTGTGTGTGTGTGTGTGTAAACGCTTTCGACAACCGCCTTGTTTGAGTAGCGCTGTCACTTGTGCAATTCTGTGGTGTCAAAACAGATCAGAAAAGGTCTGGCTTGACTCCTGCCCCTAAATACACACACACACACACACACACACACACACACACACACACACACACACACACACACACGCACAGATTGAAGGCTCAATGCCAGGGTTCCCGGAGGTTGGAGGCTTATGAAAGGGTCGGACTGACGAGAGGTTGCCAAGTGTACGGCAATAAGCGTAACAGCCAAGTTAATGAGAGACAGACACACACACACACACACACACACACACTGTTGAGACTGTCACTCTGGGCGACATTAGCGCTCATTTCTTTGGGGCCTTAACCGTTTGCGATGTATCGCTCGATGAGCTGCAGACGTGTGTACTGAGGAATCAGCTCCATTCATTCATTCACAGGTAATTAAAGAGGTAGAAACGTCCTCGTCCGTCCCCCTTTTTCTTCCCCGGTTGGCGTCGTGACACACAGGCAGCGAGCGAGTCCTCCGATGTTGCACACACACACACACACACACACATACACATACATACACATACTGTCGGGCTCTCTCAGTAATCAGCGGCGGAGTCTAGAAGGTGTGTGTGTATGTGTGCGTGTGGTTGTTTGTGTGTGTGTGTGTGTGTGTGTGTGAGGGAGAGTTCAGTCCATCAGTGTGTGGACGGAGGCTTTTGTTAATCGGCAAATGTGACAATAGAGCACGAGAGGATATTGATCTTCAATCGGATGCGGATTGATTTATTTCGTCATCCTTCCAGGTGTGTGTGTGTGTGTGTGTGCGTGTGTGTGTATCGATCAGCAGTCCATTCAGAGAGAAGAATATCACTCCATCACGTTATCTGCGTTTGCTCGGCTCACCTCGTGACCTTCGTCACGTCTCTCGGTGTCTTCCTCGTCTCCTCTTTTTTTCTGTTTTACTCCTTCATCCTCTTCGTCGTCCTCCTTTTCAAGAGGAGCCTTGGGACGGCTCCTCTGTTGTCTCGCCGTTTTTGTTTGTTTCAAAGTAGACAGCGTCGAGTGCTCTCCAGCAGCCGCCGAGGCGAACGCACAAAAGAATTTCTGCTTTCACGTAGATTTAATATTTTATTTTTCTCGTACAACACACGCTACACACACTACACACACTGCATATGAGGTGGTTTAATAACGGCAAGAGCAGAGCCATACTACGACAATGAGGACGTGACCTTGACTTCTTTGTGCGTCTTATCATCCGACACTTCCTCTGGATTCAGCGTGAAGACGTTCATCCAGTTTCTCTTCTCTAAACGTGCCGACCTCGTCGATTCACGCTTAATTAAAACCGTAGAATATCGTGCCTTTTTTAAAGGCGTGTAAACACGACCGTGACATATTTAGTGCAACTTTTGTGGAGTTTTAAGGTTAAATAACACAATTCCACCTTTAAATATCCCAAGACTCTCGCAGTTGTTATTTCAATCCACTTTACAGCAGCAGCAGAGTGGCGGATACAAAAAAAAAAAACTTTCTGTGGAAAATGTATGTTTTTTTAATTTGGCCTTTTGGAGATAGATTTCTCTCCTCTATGTTAAACATCAGTGTAAAATGGCCTCTCTGAAATTGCGAAGCGCTGACACCAAATCCTGACGTTCATACCGTCTCCAGAGTCACTGGAAATATAACGACGTCCCCAAACTGTACGTTTGGCCTTGTTATGCATGAAAAAAAAAAAAAAATGCCAAACAGCAAAAAAAACAAGGCGTATTTTTCAGCATGTGTTTTCTTTCCTTTTCTACATTTTCTCTTAGTGGATTCTTCCCCTAATCAGCAAATCACAAATAAACTAAAGCAGATTTTGCTGACTAAGTAAAACTGGACTCTTAACTCTGAGTCTTCTTCCCTCGGATTGTCAACATCGGCGGACTCGCTCGCTGCCTGTGTGTCACGCTGCCAACCGGGGAAGAAAAAGGGGGACGGACGAGGACGTTTCTAGTACCTCTTTAATTACCTCTGAATGAATGAATGGAGCCGATTCCTCAGTGTTTAGGGTAAATAACGACGTGTTTAGCATCGAGCTACACGTGAGCATAACGTTGGTTGTAGTTGTAGTTTTAAGGTAAGACCAAGTTTATTGTCATTGTGAAAACATACAATGATATGAAGTTGGCGACTCATGCGTCGGTGCAGCAGCAACAGGTAAAAACATGTATAAAAACATAAAGACGGGACGTTTCTAATTTAAAACAAGAGATTTTTTAAATAAATATGAATAAATAAAACATAAAACACAGGAATCGATGGCTTAAAAGTGAACAAGTTTTGCGTAATTGTGTATTTTGGTCCCCCGCAGCACTGTCAGGTGGGGGGTGCTGTGTGTGTGTGTGTGTGTGTGTGTGTGTGTATATGTGTGTGTGTGGGGAGGTTGATCACACTGATGAGTGCAGCTCGTGCCTCATCTCGCTCTCCGATGTCGCTCGTCATCAATCTGTGTTTTTTCCCGCTCAGAGTTTACAGGGAAACTGGAGGATGCAGCGAGGGATGGATGGGAATGTGCGGATCAGGATAAAAGAAAAAAGGAAACAGAGGGCAGGAAGAAAAGCAGGGGAGGAGGAAGAGAAGAGAGAAACATTAACAGAAATAAGGTTTGCGTTAGCGGCTGGATTTTCCATCCCGGCAGACCAGAGCAAATATGAGTTTTCTCCTCAACTTGCAAAAAAAAAGTAAAACACAGAGGGGAGGGGCTGGAGGGAGGGAGGGAGGGAGGTGACAGGAAGGAGGGGATGAGGAGAGGAGAGAGAGATGAGTAAATGGGGAAAAAAGAGGGAGGGGGGGGCAGATCTGGAAGGGTGAGAGATTAAAGAACATCTGTGGGGAGAAAAGTCAACCATTGGACGTGTGTGTGTGTGTGTGTGAGTTTTGTTTTATTATGACTGGCTGAAAGACCACTGATCTACAGTTGTACAAGAAAAGATTTGGAGGAAAAAGAAGAAGAAAAAAACCCACTAAAAATATCCTGTCTGAGAGAGGGTGAGGGAGCGGAGGAAAGAGAGAGAGAGAGAGAGAAAATAAATGTCTACAAGGGTAAGTTTCTTCTTCCTCCAAATGTATTATGACTACAGAGAGAGAAAATATCAAGCGCAATAGATGGAGAGATATATACTTAAATTGTCTTCATCTGTGTGTGTGTGTGTGTGCTTCAGATCCAGCTGCATAAATAGAT
>NC_079400.1:16841337-16858837 GCF_029220125.1 Pseudoliparis swirei
ATATTATATTATATATATATATACTGTATATATATGTATATATATATAATATTTTATTTTCATTCTTATTTCGTATTATATTATTATTTATATTATTATATATTATTATTTTATATTTTATACTAGATTATTATTTATGTATTCTTTATTATTATATATTATATTATTATTTTATATTATTTATTTATTATTATTATATTATATTATTATTTGATATTTGATATTATATTTTACTTTTTGATGGTTATTGACGACTTATTTCTTTAATTAAATGGCCAAATGAAGACAACTTTGCGGGGAAGCTTTAAGCATGTCGGACCTTAAGACTCAAAATGCAAACGGCTTCGGTCTCTAGGCGCCATGTTGCACAGAGAATATTAAAGAACTTGGGATTGTTTGATTTTTTTCCATATAGAGGGGGTTTGAAGTCACAATATTTTCCCTTTTCGAATCACCGAGGCGTGTTTGAAACATTGCCATCGAAGGCGTTCTTTTAACGCCGGTTACTTTGATCATGTTTTACGATGTAGGAGTGTCACGCCACGTCTACACACTTGGCCGGGAGGCAGAGGAGCGGAAGAGGATGACCGAGGAGCAGATCAGCCTCCATCACCTGGACAGAGAAAGAGAAATGATCATCAGGTACACTTGTATTCAAAACACACACACACACACAAACACACACATGCACACGGCAGGATCTATTAATTTCCCCTCACATCTGATAAGCTGCAGTTCTTTTATTCTCTCTCTCAGTCTCTTTTCTCTCATCCCCTCACTCCATTTAGTCTTCTCACCCTTTGATGTGGTATTTCTATACCACCCTCACTCTCTCTCTCTCTCTCTCTCTCTCTTCCCCCGTCTCTCTCTCTCTCTCTCAAAGATGAGATGCGGTGCATTAATGTTACGGGGACTAATACGGATGTCTCTGAAGTATCGGGCTCTTATTATGTAGTCATATTATGGAGGAAAACATATAATGAGAACTCACGGAGCGCACACGAGGACGGCTGTTCCCCTTCTGCCGTCACATTGCCTTTTCTTGATGATCATAATGGCGGCGGCGGTAATAAAGATGACAAGGATGAAGATAATGGTCGTAATGACGGTGATGATGATGGTGACAATAAGAGGGATAATAAAGATAATGACAACCCACCCCCCCCCCTCACCCGCCTACCGCCACGACAGGGAAAACAAGGACCGCGTGGAGTTCGCCAGGATCCATCCATCTAGCAGTTGCCACGGCGACCTGACCTCGCACCTCTTGGTTCCCGGAGGGGCCAGTCGGCTCGGGGTGGACCCCGCCGCGCACGCCCACCCGGCTCACCACCACTGGATGCAGAGGCCAGGAAGCCCCTCCCTCTGGATGGGGCATTCATACAGTGAGTAGAGAGAGAATAATCATAATATGTTTCTTATTGTTTTGTTGATTTATCGGCATATTGATATTCTGTTTTTGGTGTGACATTGTTAATAATGTTGAAAGCAGAATTCGTTGGAAATGAAGGTGTACAGTAAATGTACAACAACACGTATTGATGGGCTATTGGTTCGATAACAATTGGTTCATATCAATGAGCTACAGAGACGACGGCCACATGAATAACAGAGCAGACTGCTCCTGCACAGAGGAGCGGGAGTCATAAAGAGCAGCAGCAGATTCATAAACAATCCACTGAGGAAGTAAAGTTGTTTTTAATGAAACTCCACGACATGCAAACGCCAGAACGTCGCTCTTTGCATATGTTTGAAGAGCGCCGGTGACATTTTGTTTGTTGGGATCAAGACCTACCCTCTGAGCACACCGCCTTTTATATTTTTATTTTTTTGGGAGTAGTAAAATAAATATTTAAATTGCCCTCATTTGAATCGCGTGTGTGTCTCTCTGTGTGTGTGTGTGTGTGTGTGTGTGTGTAGGTCTGAGCCACGTAGGGATGAGCCCCGGCTTCCCACCAGGTCTACCCGGCCCTCTGCAGCCCGTCTTGGGGTCGCTCACCCAGGACCCCAACTCCCCGCTGGTGGTTCTCCCGACAGAACCCGGGCCTCATCATCACCTCGGTACGCTAAGCAACAACACACACACACACACACACACACACAGTATTACTGTCTGCCCGTGCTTCCTGCCCCTGCATAACTCCCTCCTCCTCTCCATGTGTACCATCTCGCTGCCATTTCTTTCCCAGAGTTTTAGTATCATTGGCTAATCATAATATAATGCTCAACTAAGCCCCTCTGTCAGTGGGACCATGTTTTATCGCTTCGTTAATGGGAGCAGCTATTCCATCCACCCCCCCCTGCATGTGCCCGGCATTATGCAAACCATTTTAACTGCCCTTCATCTCTCACACGATGGGAGCACTGGACTGTGTGTGTGTGTGTGTGTGTGTGTGAAAAATACAGTTAGTTGTGGTCATGTCTGGAACAACACAAGACGTTGCTCAGTGTTAAAGGTTGTTGTGTACATCTCAGCCATTGCTAGAGAGAGAATAGTGTGTGTGTGTGTGTGTGTGTGTGTGTGCGTGTGCGTGCGTGCGTGCGTGCATCAACCCTGCTTTGCAAACAGGCTGTGAAATTTAATTATCTCCCGCCTCCCTTGCCTCGCTCCGTGGGAGTTCCTGCAGAGAGGGGAAGTGCATCCACTGAACCCTTCCCCTGGGAAACATTAGCCCACTCAGGCTAATCTCACAGAACAAAGGTTCCCAGCGACAAGGCAGCCAAGGAGGGGCATGTGTGTGTGTGTGTGTGTCTAAATTCATATGTGGTCAGGATGTGGCTTTGAAGATGTGTTTCCCCTGAATAGAGAAACGCCATCATTGGACCCAGAAAGAAGGTGAATGGAGGACGTGAAGCGTCCATTGGTTGTGTCTGAGGCCGACGGACGGCTCACACGGGGTCAACGGTCACAGTTGTTACGTCTTTAGTGAAGGTGGCCGGGCACCAGGCCCGGGGTGGGTAATCGGGAGAATCGGGAGAGTTCCCGGTGGGCCGCTTCACTTCTGGGCCGGTCGAGAATTGTATTTGTTGACATTTGTCACCTTCGTCCATCTTCTCTTAAAGTGGGCTACACACGTTCCGCATTCTGACACTGCAGCCTCTGCATGGGTTGTACCATGCGAGGAAGTTCACCCCTCCCAAATAATAGAGTTGGTTCAGTCCATTATGGAACCAACCAACTCAATTTGGGAGTGGAGCACTTCCTAATCGAGTTGGTTCGGCCCTTCGCGGTCTTTTCCAAAAAGTTTTTTCATCTACCGATAGCTGGGCCGGCCCGACCGCAACGATACGCATCAGGGAGGATGGACGGGAGGAAGAGGGCAGGAGGGGCTGGAAAAGCCAGGTTGAAAAAAAGAAAGGCATTGGAGGAGGATGCTGCCAAATGTGCCAAGCTTACCGATTTATTTTCAAGAGGACAAACACAAGTGGCAACTGGTAAAGAGAGACAAAGGCCTAATGATAGCAACATAACTATTCGGCTAACGTTGTAGCCTTGATTAATATCATTGTAGCGTTGTCAACCTATTCCCAAGCAAAATATTGATGACAAATGATGAGCCCGACATTTGCAATGAGGAGGCCATGACTACAGGGACAGGTAGAGAGGATAACAGAGGAAACAATATGAATTAAAGTTATATATTCTAAGAAAGAGCAGTATATGACAGTACTTGATGAACCAATATGCATTGTTTGCTCAGAAGTGGGTGTAGTAAAGGAGTAAATCACCACTATATAATACACATGCAGAAAATTGATAATGACCATGACAATGATAATGACCATGACAATGACGGCCCCCATGAGGTCTCACTCCAACAAATCTGGCCTACTGCCTAATCTGAGTCTGACACCCTGCTATGCCCTTCTGCCTTTTTTAATGTTATGAATATTTTTTGTTAACTTCTCATCTTAAGTGGATTATTATTGTTGTATTTAACCTTTACATTATTTGTTGGACCATGGTATTAATAAAAGAACTACAGGATAGTAAGAGCTGAACTGTTGCTTCATTTATCCAATTTCCACTACCATGAAAAAAGTGGGCTGGTCTTGAGCCTGAAATTCCCGGGCTGAAAAGTGGCCCCACTCCGGCCCTGCCGGGCACCTCCGCGAGCCCAGTCTCATTAGAGCAGTTCAACAGTCCGTGGACTCAGTTTAGAGAAACGTTCTGCCCCGGCTATTTCCTCGCTCACTTATCCTAAAAGGTTTATTGGTGTGAGTTGCGGACGGGAATGTTTCACTTTCTTCTTTATTTTTGTTCCACATCAAATAAAAAATGTTCAAGAATCTTTTATTTCTCTTTCCCTGTTGTTTTTTCGACTCCAGACGTTCTGGAGCAGTCGGGTCTGTGGCCCCCTGTGTACGGAGGCAGAGGCCCCCCATCCCACCTGCAGCATCACTCCGTCTACTCCCGCTCCTCGTTCCTACGGCAACAGGAGCTGTACGCCCTGCAGCATCAGCACCACCAGCAGCAGCAGCAGCGAGCCATGGAGCACATGCAGCGCCACTCCTTGGGACAGGTACGGATGTCACACACACACACACACACACATGGAGATATATGATGTACCTGCAGCAGCGTTTTGAGGGTTATTATTGAAACACTGTGTTCTCCCTCTCGGGTTCCACAGAGAAAACACGACGAGCACGCCATCACCATCGAGGACTCTTCTCACGAATCCTCCGCATCTGGGACGCCGCCCTGTTCCTCCTCTTCTTCATTCACCACCTCCTCCCACACGGCCAAACCGTTCTCGCACGCGCTGCCGTCGCCCAAGACGCCGACGCCGTCTCCGGGGGCGTGTCCCAGCAGCCGCCAGTCGCCATGCTACCACTCCCCGTCCAGGCGGCCTCACCCGCCCAACCCCCTGACCCCGGCGCCGAGCCCGGCGGCGGCCGCGCCCCGCTCCCCGGCTCTCAGCCCTGCTCCGTCACACCTCTCCAAGGGGCTGGAGAGGGGCAGTGAAAGAGGAGAGGGACAGCCACCTCAGGACTACCCACAATCCCTAGAGCCAGGTGAGGGTGGAGAATTCTGGGGGTGGGGTTAATGGATGTAATGTCTGAATGAAAAATTAAAAAAGTCAGATAACGGAACTGAAGACAGAGTTGGAGACACGGCAAAGGCACAGAGATGGAGGGATGTAGTTTGAGAGAAGAGGAAGAGAGATGGAGGGGGCGGCTGCAGAAATGTAGCCCCGGTCTTTGAAGGGTGGTATTCTTTTGATTTTGCAGAAATTGTTTGAAGCAGGGCTGATCCCTTGCTCTGTGTGTCCTTGAGTGTGCACATGTGTCTGTCTGTGTGTGTGTTTGTGTGTGTGTGTGTGTGTGCACAATCTTCTGTGAAAGCTAAAGAGGGATACCGGGCGGGTCAGCCATTAAGGTCAGAAAAAGCATATGGGCACTTAGTGTGTATACGTGTGACACGCCAGCGTGTGCGCGCGCGTGTGTGTGTGTGTGAAGGTCAGTGAAATCTTCAGACAAGCCCTCCTTATCCTTCAGGGGTCCTTGAGAAGTACAGACAGAAGGATACGCATTCATCTGGCTGTGTTGTCAGGGGGCGGAGGGATACCATCAATAACCAGAGTGCAGGGGTGACAGGGCCGGTGCTGCAATCACAGGGAAACGGCAGGGTGTCATCAATATCCTACATGGATCTATACACTCACTCACTCACACACACACACACACACATTCTTTGTGTTCTCGGCGCCCTGCTGTCAGTGTGTGATGTCAACTGTAATCACATGCTTCATCCTGTCTGCCTCAACACGACGGCAATGAATTTAAAAGGGAAAGGGGTCGACTCAAAAGCTCCGGGGGTTTAATATTGTCTGTAGATGCCTGGGCGTAAATTTAAGTGCATTTTGTCAGATTGTTTTACGTCAGACGCCCCATTTGACCTATTTGACCTTTCCTCTTTCTTCTCTCGCCAGACCTACCGCCTGTGTACACCTACCCTCCAATCACCATGGGTTTTAAGGCCGGGCCCTCGCCCCCCGAAGCTCGATTGGCCGAACAAGCTGCGGTGGAGGCGGAGCCGGCCGAACCCGACTCCAAGACGCTGCCGCTTCCTCGCCACACCATAGAGGAGGAAGAAGAGGAGACGAGGGAAGAAGAGGATGGGACGGACTGCGAAGTGGTGGAATCCCAGGTCAGAGTCGCGGAGGAAGAGAAGGATGAAAGGTGGGTGGAAGAGAGAGGATGCTGCACGCCCGAGAGCAGGGTGCCGGGATTGGCGTCGCGCCCACCCCCGGCTCCCATTCCAGAGCCGGCGTGCCCGCCCATCGCTGCAGGCCACGCCCTGAAAGTAGAGCTCTCTCCGGGTTGCCCGGGCCAGAAGGTCAACCTGGAGGAGCCCCAACTGACCAAAGAACAGGAGGATGACGAGGAACATAACAAAGAGGATGAGGAGGAGGAAGAGGGAGAGACAATTGGGCCTGAACCAACAGAATGTACTGTCTCTGTGTGCGGAGAGGAGGAGGAGGAGGAGGAGGAGGAGGGTGGGGATGAAAATGGAGTGAATGTAGAGGTGGTTGAGGACGAGGAAGAAGAGAAGGGGAGTGGGGCGAGTCCAGGTGAGGCCCCGGTGGAACTGAAGTGCACCTCGCCAGCTCCGTCCTCCTCCTCCTCCTCCTCCTCCGCGGCGAGCACGCCGGCCCGACTCCAGGGGGCCTACATGTGGAGCCTGGAGCTCCTGATCGCCGCGGCGCTGTGCGCCACCAGAGATGCCTTGTACCTGCCGGCCGCCGCCGCCCGGGCCCCGAGCCCCCCGCCGCACCGCGGGATGGAGATCCTGGGGGAGGTGGCCGAGCTGGAGATCCAGCAGAGGAGCCGAGAGGAAGACCCCGAGGGTGAGGAGAACACGTCGCCCACAAAAACTATGTGTGTCTTTCCACTTGTTGCCAAAATGCACCCGACAATCAAGTTAAGAAACATGAAACCCTCGTTTTTTCACCCCCCCAACACACACACACACACGCGCGCACACGCACACCAGATGTGAAGACGCAGACACACATTACCCGATAACTGTTCTGCTTCCTCCCTCAGCTCGGACTCTATGTTCTTGCCTATTGACCTTATTTTTCCCGTTGGGACGTGTGTGTGTGTGTTGGGGGTGACACAAGCCAGAACACACACACACACACACACACTCTGCCCAGTGTGTCCCCAGGCTCTGGCGTCTTGCTTTGCTAATTAGACCCCTTCCTTTCAAACACTTCTGTAAGCGCTACTATTTCCCCCTCGTCCCTCTGAGAGAGAGTGTTTTTATTTATGCCACTATCTGTGTGTGTGTGTGTGTGTGTGTGTGTGTGTATGCCCGTATTTGTGTATGTGCGTGCACGGCAGTGTGTGTGTGTTTGTGTGTGTTTAAGCAGTTAAGTAATCCCAGATGAATCCCTGCTCTCCTCCATCACAGTATGTGTCCCTCCTCCTCCTCCTCCTCCTCCTCCTCCTCCTCTCACCTGCTTCTTCTTCTTTCTTTTTTATTAAACCAATATAATCTTGTGTGTAAATCCTGCCTCTGCAAGCCTCGTCGACAGAATTAATAAGTGTAAAAATCATAAGTCGCTCTGCAGCTGTCTGAGCGCGCTCGTGTGTGTGTGTGTGTGGGTGTGTGTGAGAGATACACAAAGTGTGTGAGTCTGCATTTGTTTACATCTGCGTGCAACGTGCTCAGCATGTGTAATCGGTGTGAAATCAATAAGTCCTGTCGCGGCGTGGAAAACGTTTTCCAAATTGCGACACATTTATTTAAATCCGCGCCCCGTCCGCTCCGCGTGGAACGTTATTAACGCGGCCCGTGGCATTTCGTCATCCCAAATGTGTTTCCGGGAGATGAAACTGATCCCAGACAGATGCATTTACGGCGCTCCTCGACGCGCGAGGACGTCTCAGCCGCTCGCCGGAGATCGCAATTACAGATTAAGGAATCAAGAGATGCTTTTCCCCTCCGGGATGAATTAGCGCCATTACTTCTTTTTACACGGAGACGGAGGAGATGCCTTACGGCCCTCACATGAGGTTATGTTGAAGGTTCAGCTCAATCAACTTGCTTACTGGCCCCTAATGATGAGGACAGGCCCCCTAATGATGAGGATAGGCCCCCCAATGATGAGGATAGGCCCCCTAATGATGAGGACAGGCCCCCCAATGATGAGGATAGGCCCCCTAATGATGAGGACAGGCCCCCCAATGATGAGGATAGGCCCCCCCAATGATGAGGATAGGCCCCCTAATGATGAGGACAGGCCCCCTAATGATGAGGACAGGCCCTTATCACCTGTGAAAGTTTTGAAATTTCCTCCCCTGTTTTAGTTTGTCCCCCTCTGCTTCTTCTTATTACCCCATATTCTGGTGTTATTACTGTGTGTGTGTGTGTGTGTGTGTGTGTGTGTGTGTGTGCGTGTGTGTGTGGTATACTGTGGCCGGAAGGTATCTTATCGATCGTGGCCGTCTCCCAGGATACCAAACTAGGCGTGGTGATGTCAGCGGTGATGTCATCCTGTCAGGGTAATCGGAGCGTGCCATTGGCTCAGAGGTCTGACAGATGAGATGGCGTTGACCTCTGCGGGCCGGGACAGGGACAAAGCCTCCGCGGCTCTCATCTCCTTCTCTCTCTCTCTCTCTCTCTTCGAGCCGTTACCTGTCGATCTCACGTCCGTTTGTTCTATTCTTCGCGCTCTCATTTAAAGAAAAAACAGATGAAGACTCCATCCTTCTTTCCTGCCTTCTTCTTTTTCTCCCTCTTCTGTTTACCACATTTCTGTCTCCTTCTCCCTCTCACACACACACACACACACACACACTGGTTTTTATTAACGTCAGATGTCAGTGGATAGGTCTTGCTGCTCGAGTGCACAGACTGAGCGTGATCCAGAAAAACCTCTCCTCTCCTCTCCTCTCTTCTCCACTCCTTTCCTCTCCTCTCCTTTCCTCGAAGGGGAAATTGGATTCTGTCCATGTCCATAATGAGGAGATGTAGGAGAATAAATAGATAGCTCAATAAACACTTTGCCTCTTATTGCTTCTCCTCCCCTTTACTCCCTATCTCCTCCCTTCTTCTCACTACGTTGCACTCCTCCTCCTCCTCCTCCTCCTTTCTCCTCCTCCTCCTCCTCCTCCTCCTCCTTTCTCCCTGTCATTCTCCTTCTCTCTAATTCTCCCTCACACACCCGTGCAGTTTGCCCATGTCTGCACAGCTCAGAGAAAATGTTGTAGGTGCATGTGTGTGATCAGAATCAGCGTGATTTATTTGTGTGTGTGTGTGTGCACGTGTGTGCGCGTGTGTGTGCATGTGCGTGTGTGTGTGTGTGTGTGTGTGGACCGTCTCATGAATATTCTGTTTCATGTGCCGGTGCTGTGACAACGACAGAGTTAATGACAGTGACAGATGTAGCGATGGTTTCCCGCCGCTCCCCCTTTGCGTGAGTGTGTCTTGTGTTTGTCGTTTGTTTGCACGATGAAGCGGGAACACCGGCGTACATCAAACCAACGACACAGCTAATATCATAAACATCAACACTTTTCAAGGCGCGGTTTCATCGCGGCAGAAATAAATCTGTTCGCCGCGCGGCGCGTTTCATAAATGCCGCGTCAGCTGAGCGGGTGGCGTACCAATCTGAATTGTGAGAAAACAATCTGTCTCCGTGCAGGTGAGGACATGCTGACCTTTGACCTGCGCAGTCTGGCGACGCTGGCGGCCGCCCGTGCCCTGGAGGTGGGGGGAGGGGCTGCGTTATTGGGGGCGGAGCAGCAGTGTCCAATCAGGAAGAGGCTGGACCTGCGCAGGAAGTGCAGCTGGACCCCTCGCCACGAGCCGGTGAGGCTTTTTACTGGATTCATATTTTGATTTAAATCATTCATGCTGAACATGTGGTGGGAGTAGTGAACAATAGACACAGACCTCTTCTTCTTTTTTTTAAACTAAACTGTTGAATAAGATGATACTGGGAGTGGGTTGTCTTAAAAAAAAAAACAATTATGGTATCTGATTTTATTCAAATTAACAGTATACATGTCCAAATCACTTCTGGCTAATATGAACAATAAAATCAGCCATGCACACACTGCAGTGTATGTTTAGGTGTGTTTGAGTAATAACCGAGCCAGACAAATGGCAGTTATGAAATAACCATTTTAGCTTTTTAAGTGGCATGATAAATAATATGGTTTTTCTGTTTATGTGTGTTGAGGTTTTGCCATTAATGAGTAAATATGTTTTATAATTATTAATTAAATTGATGTGAGTCTATGAACACCTGCTGCTGGGTGCATCGCTATCACTCTAAAATAGTCCCAAAAATAAAGCTGGCTCCAACAAATATTATATAAATATAGTATATAATATATACATAATATATGTAGTATGTATACATAATATATATATATATAATATATATAATATATATGATATATATATATATATTATATACATATAATATATATGTATATAATATTTGTTATATATATATTCATTATATATATTCATTATATTATATATATATTATAGATATAACATACGTCTATACAGGACTGTCTCAGAAAATTAGAATATTGTGATAAAGTTCTTTATTTTCTGTAATGCAATTAAAAAAAAATGTCATGCATTCTGGATTCATTACAAATCAACTGAAATATTGCAAGCCTTTTATTCTTTTAATATTGCTGATTATGGCTTACAGCTTAAGAAAACTCTAAAATCCTATCTCATAAAATTTGAATATTTCCTCAGACCAAGTTAAAAAAAAGATTTATAACAGCAAAACAAAATCAAACATTTGAAAATGTGTTTCCAGGTGTTTCGAGTTAATTAGACGATTCAAGTGATTTGTTTAATACCCTACTAGTATACTTTTTCATGATATTCTAATATTTAGAAATAGGATATTTGAGTTTTCTTAAGCTGTAAACCATAATCAGCAATATTAAAAGAATAAAAGGCTTGCAATATTTCAGTTGATTTGTAATGAATCCAGAATGCATGACATTTTTGTTTTTTTAATTGCATTACAGAAAATAAAGAACTTTATCACAATATTCTAATTTTCTGAGACAGTCCTGTATAATATGTATGTATTATATATATAATATAAATATATAATATAAAATATATATTATATATATATATAAAAATATACATATACTATATATAATATATATTATTTATATATAATATATATTAATATATATATATAATATAAATATTTGTGTTATTTGATTTTAAAAATTTAAAATGTACATGAAACACTTTTGTTTAAATTATTCTACAATCCACGAGGGAGCTATTATCTGTTATCTATCATCATGTGTGCAATAGTTTCTGCAGCACCGGGTCGAGCTCACAGAACCTTTGAGCATAAATGGCCATTATACACAAATCGCTGCAGTGACCAAAGTTCTGGTTACAGAACAAATCAATTCCATCCAATCACGAAGCCGCCCAAACACAAGCTGCCTCCGTCACACCTCCAGTGACTGCTGAACTCAGTTTGTGTTCAGCATTGAAATACCCCTGCTTTGTGTGTGTGTGTGTGTGTGTGTGTCTGTATCTGTGTGTGTGTGTGTGTGTCAGGTGTGCCCAGTAAAGGGCTCCATGGAGACGATGGGAGGGGAGGAGCTGTCCATGCGTGTCCAGCTGGCTGAGCTACAGCGCCGATACAAAGAGAAACAGAGAGAACTGGCCAAGCTACAGAGGAAACACGACCACCAGTGAGCAAAGACAACACACACACACACACACACACACACACACACACACACACATGCACTAAATTGACTCGTGCATTCCAGCATTCACAATTCTGCTCTCGCGCTGCATCCTCCTGATTCACCTGGACTCGCCTCCTGCTCATGCCTAATGCAGTTTGACCTGTAGCCAATACAAGTTTCCTCCTGATTTCTCCTGCTGTCCTGAAGGCATCTTTGATCTCTCTCTTTCTCTCTCTCTCTCCCCCTCCTCCTCGTCGTCTTCCTCTCTCCGCAGGAAAGAGGAGAAGTCTCGTAGCCCTGCCCGCCGGGGGCCTGGCCGCCCCCGTAAGCGCAAGTCCACCCCCGGCCCAGCTGCCGCCGCCGCCACCGCCGAAAGCTCCAAGAGATTCAGGTCAGTCCTCTGATGCTGCGTCCGTATAATCAGCGTGATTGGCGAGCCCGGCTCGTTCGCCCTGATTTCTGTTTGTGTTCTTAGTGAAAGGCACGCTTGATTTTTCAAGAAGTTCTTCTTCAGCCCCCGAATTGATTCAAATGCTCTATCGCTGATGATTTGCTTGATTGGGCCCTGGAAGGAGCTGCACACACACACACACACACACACACACATGGGTTATGGGATGGGGAGCAGTAAGCCAGGTGTGATTTTTTAAATGAGAGATGGCGATGCATGATGAGACCTTCATTAATCATCATTAATCATTTTTAATCATATTAATCACTTGCATTGATTATGTCCAGATTCCCTGTGAATCTCGAGCGTATATTAATACGGCTGGACCAAGTCCAGATGCACAGTTATTACAGTGATAAACGACTCCACACACACACCCTGCATCGCACAAACACACATTATTTAACACCCTTAGACGTGCACACACACACACACACACACACACACCGTGTGCAATGCTCATAGAGATAAATGTGTTTTCTCATGCCGCCCCACCTCTGTTAGCATGTGCACCCCTCGCCTTGATGAAATGATTAGAGGAGCCCAGGGTTTGTCACGGTAACCGTGATTGGAAAGCGCGAATGAAAATGGCAATGAAAGGCTTTAGTCATACACACACACACACACACACACACACGCACACACACACACACAGAGAAGTTGTTTAATTAGTAGCTCCGGCCGTCTGCTACGTGCCTGAGCGGCATTCCTCTTGTCATTAACGAGCGCTGTATCATTTGTTTAGGCTTTCATCTTTCAGAGAGAGAGTTGTGGGTTGAGATGACAGAGAGGCTCTCGACACACACGCACGCACACACACACACACACATACACCAATTTGACCAAAAGTACATGAACACCTGAGCATCTTTTGTTGTTGGTTATTGAAGAGCGATCGTTGTGGTACACACCAAACCACGGGCGCCGCGATAACGGCCTCCATTCCTTGTCGTGAATAACTTGGCTGCGGGGGTTCCGTTTGATCTCCTGCGAACCGGTTTGTGTGTGTGTCGTCTGACGGCATTTTTAGGCAAAAGTGTTGATAGCCGTTCACGAGGAGACACGGGCGAGGCTTTCACGGATTTGAAGGATTTGAAGGAGAAGACCCGTGGTTTTAAACGCCGCTCGCTTTCCCGCCGCTCGCTCATCTCGGCGAGTCAAAGTGGGCGTGATTCTCGTGATTCTCGTGTTTCCAGTTTTTACGCACGTTGCGTCATCTTGAAAGAAGGTGGAGGAGGTGGAGGAGGAGGTTTTTTTCCGGCCGCTGCTCAATGATCCGGATAGCGCTGCATTTGAAGCACGCCGACGCCTTCAGGGCCCGACCGGCCCTCGTTCATCCCAAAGCTGTTGCATTGGAGATGTTCCATCTGTGTACTGAGGCAGTGGGATGTGGAGGGCTTTGAGAGGCCTTCCACAAATTAAAATTGTATTTAATGCGTTAATATTAATATTTTACCTGAATTGAGTCCAAACCGAATGTGCGTGCGCACTAGCTAACGGCGATGAGGACGTGACCTTTGACCCTTTGAGCTTCTACCAGGCAGAATTTGGTTTTGATGCATGCGCAGATCTTTCACATTTTATTTTGATAGATATATATTTTCCTTTCTTATTCCTCTCCTCTCTCTCTCCTCTCTGTTCTCTCCTCCCTCTCTCCTCTCCTTCCTCTCTCCTCTCCTTCCTCTCCGTTCTCTCCTCCCTCTCTCCTCTCCTTCCTCTCTGTTCTCTCCTCTCCGTCCTCTCTCCTCTCTCCTTTCCTTCCTCTGTTCTCTCCTCTCTCTCCTCTCCTTCCTCTCTCTCCTCTCTCCTCTCCTTCCTCCCTGTTCTCTCTCCTCTCCCTCCTCTCCGTCCTCTCTCCTTTCCTTCCTCTGTTCTCTCCTCTGTCCTCTCCTTCCTCCCTGTTCTCTCTCCTCTCCTTCCTCTCTGTTCTCTCCTCTATCTCTCCTCTCTCTCCTCTCCATCCTCTCTCCTCTCCTCTCTCTCTCCTCTCCTTCCTCTCTCTCCTCTCTTCTCTCGTTCTTTCTCCTCTCCGTCCTCTCTCCTCTCCTCTCTCTCCTCTCCTTCCTCTCTCTCCTCTCTCCTCTCCTTCCTCCCTGTTCTCTCTCCTCTCCTTCCTCTCTGTTCTCTCCT
Organism: Pseudoliparis swirei; assembly: GCF_029220125.1. Lineage (NCBI taxonomy): Eukaryota > Metazoa > Chordata > Actinopteri > Perciformes > Liparidae > Pseudoliparis > Pseudoliparis swirei. Next base: position 16,855,634 of record NC_079400.1, read on the forward strand.
CTCTCTCCTCTCCGTCCTCTCTGTTCTCTCCTCTCTCCTCTCTCCTCTCCTGGGAGCAGAGATGCTGAGAGGCAAACCTTCCCTCTGTGGGAATATAGGATTCACCTGCCTCAAACACCAGCTGTTAACGGAGTGTGTGAGCTGGTGTGTGTGTGTGTATGGTGTGAGAGAGCATGCATACAACGAAGGAATGACAGAGAGAGAGAGAGAGAAAGAGAGAGAGAGAGGGAGGAAGGGAGGAAGGGAGGAGTAGTGTTCAATAGAGGTTAGTGTTTATCGATCGCGCCCTGAAGCTCCGGTCAACGGACAGACTCCCCCGAGACTGCTTCATCTCTCTCTCCGTCTCTTTCCCTTCCCCCTCAACTGTTCTCCTCCTCCTCTCTCTCTCTCTCTCTCTCTCTCTCTCTGTCTCGTCTCTCCACTCTCCTCCACATTAGAGCAGTCTTATCCTTTCATGTGGTGATTCAGCAGAGTTTCATATTCCTACGGCCGCTGAATGTGTCTGAGGCCGTCTCTCACCTCTGAAGAGTTCACGAGACGGAGAGGAAGAGCGAGACAGTGAGGAAGGAGAGGAGAGTAAAAGATGCAAAGAAAAGCATTCTGGAAAAGGGGGAAGAACTGTGCCATCAGTTTGATCCTGTGATCTGTTTCTTTGTTGTTGTACGTATGATAAATTCTCCTTTCAGTCTCTCCTGTGTTCTCGTATGTTTTCCAGAGAGGGGCTGAACTCACTGGAGGAGAAATCCAGGAACAATTACTCCACCCACGGCTTCAGCAGCCTCAGCGCGGCGCAGGTCGGTGTCTCTCCGCTCCCGGGTTCATCCGCTCTGACAACCGCAGATGCTGGGTTTTTTATTTTTTTTAATGTCAATTAGCGAAAATAAATGAGTCAATAATTTCCCGCTCCCCGTCCCGGCAGATGAAAGCTCGGCCCAGCGCCCTGAGCTCCCGGCTGGCCAGGCGGGCGACGCAGCTGAAGCAGACGGCGGCGGCCAATCGCGGCGCACCGTCTGCAGACCTGCTGCGCTGCAGATGGGCCCCCGGTGAGGAAGAGGCCTCCAACAGTCTCTGCAGGCAAGGAAGAAAAGGTGAGCACAACACTGCACACGCAGACGCCTGTCGTCCATGAAGCCCCGCCCCCCTCTCAAAGCTAACTCGACTCTCTTGCCGTCCGTCCATCAGACCTGCAGCTGGACTGGGCGTCCGGTCAGACCGTGCAGAGGAAGAGGGGGCGAAAGCCCAAAGGGCTGATGGCCGTCGACGCGAACGGAGCTCGACGCCAGGACGGCCGGACCTCTGAGAAACGCGACGTCAGGGAAGAGAGGAGCGACAGCGAGAGCTCGGAGGAGGAGGAGGAGGAGGAGGAGGAGGAGGGTGAGTTATAACACGAGGAGTCACGAGAGTGTGTAGTCTGGTGTGTCCAGCGGAGTTCACAGGCTGTGACACACATGAGGAAGGCAGCGCTGATTTGGCTGATTGTGTGTGTGTGTAAGTGTGTGTGTGTGCGCCTGAGAAGTGAGATGTCTGCCGTCAACACGGGGCGCCCCTCCCCCTCTCCACATCCCGACTCGTCTGTCACGGCGTAAAAAAAAACCGTTCACGACTTGCCAGGGGCTCGCAACGCAGCCCGCCGCTGCCATCGACGCCACGCGGTAACGTGAGCCCCCCCCTCCCCCCTCCCCCATTCAGAAATCTCACACCTCCCCGGTCTTCACCCTTTTCTTTTTCACCTTCACCTTCACCTTGGCGTTCCTCCTGAGAGCTGAGAGCACGGTCTCATATGGAACGTACGCTCCGATTGTGTGCGTGTGTGTGTGTGTGTGCGTGTGTGGGTGGGTGTGAGAGGCAAAGTGTTGACTAGAGCAGCGTGTAAGTGACAAGTGTGTCGGAGATGTGTCGACCCCCCCCCCCCCCCCCAGTCAGCGGCCACACAGCTGCCAATAGCCGCCTGTATTCCTGTCCGGGTTCGTGCGCTCTGCACACGTGCACGGTGTCAACATTCGCTTCCCGCCACTGCGCCTCCAAAAAAAGGGAAGCGGCGTGCACGTGACCCGGAGACGCGAGAGGAATACCGGAAAGCTCGCCGTCGATGCTCCTCATCGGCTGGAGTTGAAGCGTTGTTTACACGTAGATCACTCGAAGCCTTCTGACGCGTCGCATCGATGGTGTGATTCCACAGAGGAGGAAGAGGAGGAGGAGGAGGAAGAGGAGGAGGATTACGACGAAGACGGAGCCGGTGACATCCGGATGAGCTCATCCTCGAAAGAAGCTCCTGCAAAGCCGGCTGGGATCGGGCCTTTTTCATCGCAGTCCTCCAAGACGCTCCAGACACACCAGGAAGCAGGAAGTAAGAGACCAGGGCCCCCCGGGGACACCCCGTCACATGTCTGTGTGCACGCTGCTGTCCCCATGGCGACTGTCAGTTGTTTCACTTCACATGAACAAGATGGTAGAGTCATTTAAGTTTTGAAAAGTTAAAAAACGAGGTTGACTTTCAGGTTTTCACTCAACCGATAACAGTAATAACTAGAATGGGCACTCGGTAGAGCGCATACCTTCGCATATCACAAGATTGGGCATTGAATTATGAACATTTTGGCATTAGTTGCATGCCAATTGGACAAAAATGTATCGTGCTATGGTAAAAAAAGAGTTTGACCTTTCCATGACCTTGACCTTGACCTTTGACCCAATTGATCCCAAAATCTAATCAAATGGTCCCCGGATAATAACCAATCATCCCACCAAATTTCATGCGATTCAAGAACATTTTGACCTGTTCATGACCTTTGACCTTGACCTTTGACCCGATCGATCCCAAAATCTAGTCAATTGGTCCCCGGATAATAAACAATCATCCCACCAAATTTCATGCGATTCGGTTCAATACTTTTTCAGTTCTGCGAAAGATTTTGACCTGTTCATGACCTTTGACCTTTGACCCGATCGATCCCAAAATCTAATCAACTGGTCCCCGGATAATAAACAATCATCCCACCAAATTTCATGCGATTCGGTTCAATACTTTTTGAGTTCTGCGAAAGATTTTGACCTGTTCATGACCTTTGACCTTTGACCCGATCGATCCCAAAATCTAATCAACTGGTCCCCGGATAATAAACAATCATCCCACCAAATTTCATGCGATTCGGTTCAATACTTTTTGAGTTCTGCGAAAGATTTTAATAATAATAATAATAATCA